>NC_053027.1:365038670-365261363 GCF_003073215.2 Triticum urartu | reverse complement strand
TGACATGCAACTCGGTAGGACCGATATGGTTAGGGTTTGGGCATAACGTAATCTCGGTGAGACCGATTACACAAACTCGGTGAGACCGAATTTGGTAATTAGCTAACCAGAGAGTTGGTCAGGCAAACTCGGTGGGACCGATTTGCTCTTTCGGTGAGACCGAGTGGAACTCGGTGAGACCAAAAAGTTACAAAGGGGAAACACTGAGTTTACATTGCAATCTCGGTGGGACCGATTCGCTCTTTCGGTGGGACCGAAAAGTTACGAAAGGGAAACAGAGAGTTTGCAACCCCATCTCGGTGAGACCGAGATCCCTATCGGTAGGACCGAATTGCTAGGGTTTGGCAGTGGCTAATGACAAGTGAAACTCGGTGGCGCCGGATAGGAAGAATTGGTAGGACCGAGTTTGGCTTAGGGTTTAGGTCATATGTGGATATGGGAAAGTAGTTGAGGGTTTTGGAGCATATCACTAAGCACATGAAGCAAGAGGCTCATTAAGCAACACCTCATCCCTCCTTGATAGTATTGGCTTTTCCTAAAGACTCAATGTGATCTTGGATCACTAAAATATAAAATGAAGAGTCTTGAGCTTTTGAGCTTGAGCCAATCCTTTGTCCTTAGCATTTTGAGGGTTCCACTTTCACATCCATGCCATGCCAATCATTGAGCTTTCCTAAAATAATCATCTTGGAATAGCATTAGCTCAATGAGCTATATGTTGTTATGAATTAGCAAAACCACCTAGGGATAGTTGCACTTTCAATCTCCCCCTTTTTGGTAATTGATGACAACATATAGATCAAAGCTTCGACAAATGATAATAAGCAAGAAATATATCGTCGCTTTGAGAAGTATGTGATAAGTAAGAGCTCCCCCTAAATTTGTGCATATTTAAATTTTGCTTTGGACTGCAAATGCATAAAGAGTTAGAGTCATGGGTTACTCTTCCATGTCACATACATCTTGGTGGAGCACTCAAAATGATAAGAAGGAAATACATGCACTCATCACCAAGAAAAGTGAATGATCACACAAGATAGATAGGATAAAAGTATTAAGCAAGCATTAAGTGTAGCTTATGATCAAACACATGATCATCAATGTCTCACAAATAATGACGTAGTATCTCAGGCACTCAAAAGCAAACAAGTTTGAAAAACCACCAAATAAAGCAAGAGAGAAAACCAACACTCTTATACATCTTCTCCCCCTTTGGCAACAAGTTACCAAAAAGTTCTTAGAAAATGCATAGTGCTAAATCGACGCTCAGGCTTGATCTTCAGGTGGTGGTGGAGTCCGGATCACTCCAAGGACGAAGGCTTCGGTAGATGTTGAAGTAGTCGCTGGAGTTGGAGCTGAAGTAGATGCTGGAGCTGGTGGAACTGAGGCTGTGGCTGGTGCTGAGGTGGTGGCTCTTGTGTCAGCAACTGGCATGGTAGACGACCTCGGACCTCTTGGCACTCTGGCAAAGGCATGAGTGGTAGTTCTGCCTCTCCTCTCCTGCATGTCCTCCTGGAGCTGCTCCACTGCAGACTGAACTTCCGTTACCTTGACATCCAACTCATAGAACTTCTGTTCCATGATTCTCTCTAGGCTCTGCTGATTCTGAGTAAGGGTGGCCAGACTTTGCTCAATCCTCAGCGTGGATGCAATTAAGTAACCAAGCTGCTCTTGTTTAGTCTTCAAGAAATACTCACATGCCTCCTCTTGAGTAGGCATCTTGGCAGCTTTCTCCTTCCTCGCCTTCTCCTTCTTCGCGTATGCTTGGGCAGATGATGGCTCGTTCTCAGTCATGACAACTTGATTGTCCTTGAAATTTGGACGGATGGGCAGGTGTTCCTTGTCCAATAGATATATGCCCGTGCCCATCTTGGAGTTGATGAGCTCCTGAATTTGAGGGGCATATCCGCAGCTCCTCTTCTGATCTGCTGCAGTCCTCTTGATTGTTTCCACTATGAGGCTCATCACCTTGAACTTCTGAGGCACATCAAACACATGTAGCAAGTTGATAGCATGGCCTCTGATCATCTTGTGATCTCCAGACTTGGGCAGTAAGGTGTGCCTTAGTATCCAATTGATCGTAGGCAGTCCTAACAAAAGGTAATGCACAGAGCCAAACTTGAAGGTGTCAAGAGCTTCATTGGGAATTTCCTTGTACATATTGGACATGGAGTTATGGTCCATCTTCTTCTTGGCATAGATATCCATGTCATCATCTTGCTCCTCTGGAGCATTAATGATCTGTGCCCACTCAGCCACTGTGGATTGGTACCTTGTACCCTCAGACATCCATGTGATCCTCCCATCTGGATAAAAGTGTGCCGTGGAGTAGAATTGCATGATTAGTTCCTCGTTCCACTTTGTGAGCTTCTGCCCAACAAAGTCAGCTACTCCACAAGCATTAAAGCTGTCATATACTCCTGGGTAGTGTTCCTCCTTCTCCTTCATGTAGGTCCAGTCAACCCATCTCATGTCACAGACAATTGGCTTCTTATCTAGCAGCACTGTCTCATAGAAATCCTACTGCTCCTTGGTGTGAAACCTGTAGTCCACGGCAGTCCTTCTTCTTGAAGCATACGGGTCTGCTTCTCTCCACTTCCTCAGCCCTGAATCTCTCCTGAGCTTCATATCCTCAGCCACAGGATGAGCATCGTTGTGGTCTAGGATCTTGGGCTTTAGCTTTCTCAGGACATTCTCTTCCTCTTCTTCAGCAACAGTCTCAGGCACTGGGGCCTTGTTCTTCTCAGCTGCAGGAATGCTCCTTGTATTTCTCTTAGGCTTTGGCTTGGAGGCTGCTTTGGGCTTAGATGTAGTAGCCCCTGACCTTATGGCATCACCCATCAGCTTGGGTGCCTTGGGTGCTGGTGCAGCTACCTCTTCTTCCTCTTCTTCTTCCATGATGGAAGCCTTGCCAAGCACTCTAGCCACAGTCTTCTTCACCCTTTCCTTTCTTTTCTTGCCCTCAGCTGCAACTGGCTCTTGGGGAGTGGGCTTCTCAGTTGAGGCTCTTGCCTTTGACATGGGCTGCCTGCCTGCTGGCCTTTTGATTTTCAGACCTGGCTTAGTGCCTTGAGCTGGCTCAACTCTCTTGGAAGTGGCCTCTTCCTCTGCCACATAGTCCTCATCTTCGGAATCTGAAGTCCTCTTCTTCCTTTGTCTCGTGGCAGCCTTTGGCAAATTGCTAGGAGTGCTCCTGCTGCCTTCATCAGATGAACTGGAGGGACTAGTGCCCTCACTCATCACCACTTGCTGCTGTGACATATTTCGGCTATCACTTTGATCAGACAAGCTGCAAACTGACTGCTGACCCTATGAATAGATTATAGATCAGATAGAAAGGATGAGCATCACAAAATGCAGAGATTTTTGCAAAAGAATGATCCAAAAATTGGTTTTAGTTTCCCACTCAAATCATCTCAGATCTACCGATTTTCAAACTCGGTGATACCGAAGCAGTTTTGGAACCTAAACTAGTGAACTCGGTAGGACCGAGTCACAGTTCGGTGGCACCGAGACTGCTAGGGTTTCACTGAGTTCAAAAAATCGGTCACACCGATAAGTAATTCTCGGTCAGACCGAGTCTCACTTGTGTAATGGCAAGAGCCAAATCGGTGGGACCGAGTTTTTCAACTCGGTGGGTCCGAGACGGTTTCGGCGGAAACCTAACCCTAAAATTTTCGAATCAAACCTAATCTACGGGCATTTTGACTGGATAGGAGTGTTTCAATCGTGGCAAGAATCATGAAGAACACAATGTGCTAGGAATTGGACGGGGAATAGCACTGTGATCAAGTCCATACCCTAGTTCGGCGGAGACTTGCGACGGCGGCAACGGCGGGGCAGAATTCCCGTTGACGGCGATGGAGACCAGCGACTGGAGGCTGCTGGCGGCGAGAAGACGATCCGGAGACCACGAGGGCAGAGCAGGCTATCGCGCGGGCGAAGGGGTTCGGAGAAATTTCCAAAATTTTGCCCATGACTATATATAGCCCGACCCTGTCGGTGTGACCGAGTGGAACAACTCGGTGGCACCGAGATTCATAATTGCAAGCAGTTACTGAAACTCGGTGTGACCGAAAGGTTCAAATCGGTTGCACCGAGATCGAAAACCTAGATCAACTTAATGATCTTGGTAGGACCGAAAGTGGAGTATCGGTTAGACCGAGAATCATAAAGAGGTTTTGGAAGTTTAAGTCTATGACGAATCGGGGACTCCGAGCGCTCCTCACACAGAGTGGTTCGAATCTGACTTGATCAAATTTTGTGATGCAACATGAATAGAGTTTGAGACGAGAAAAGCATAGATAGCTAGAGGGGGTTCTTAGGCATTCTTGTCCATCCACTTGACAAAAGACGATAAAACCAAACAATCAAAACAACAAGTGGATGTCCTCGAATGAGTAAAATATGCAACCAACATGCTCACACAATAAGATGGCAAATGAAATATGTGGCAAGGCATGCACAACCAATTCTAGCATCTATCAAGCAATTTGCGATGACTAGGTCATCTATATATGAGTATATTGACTTAGGAGTCAAGTGAGAACACTTGATCATAGGTCATACTCATCGTTTAAGCTCAAGTGGGGTTACCACTTTTACATAAAGCATTGTTTTGTTCACATCTTTAGAGTTGCTTTAGCTCAATTCTTAGAGTAAAGCTCCCCCTAGATGTGATATCCCCCCTAAGAGGGATGAACTAACCTTGGGTTTTGTCGATGATGACTTCATGTAGATGTTGAAGATGTGGATGCTCAATGTTGATGTAGATCACTTGGAGCTATCCATTTGAGTGAATTGCACTTTCAATACCTACATGGGTTAGTCCCACAAGGAACAAACAAGGATATCCATAGACATAGAGTGATGCACACAAAATATGATGTCCATGAAAACTTTTTAGGTTACCTTGTCCCTTGTTTTACCAACAAGAGGGTTTGTGACTCCTTGAACTAGTGCAAGATGTGGAAGTTGATTGCACTTGTTCTTGCCAAAATGATAAGAGTGAAGTATGTTGGCGGAGTCACCCTCAAGAACTCTCTAGTTCTTCTTCTTTTGGATCCACATCATCTTGATGGGAATCCTTGGAGTTGTAGTCGTACTTGATGAAGTGGAACTTGAAGTAGTCTTGGGAATCCACTTGACTAAGGTCTTAGGAGCTTCTTCAAATGCATCAATTTCCTCTTGAAGCTTGTCCTTGCCTTTTTGTTCGTAGTCTTGTGGTGGAAGATCATCTTGAGCTTGTGTCCCCTTGAAAGAAGCATACTTCTCTTGTTGAGGGACAAACGTTGTCTTGGGGTATTGATATTCTTCCCACTCAACTCCATTGGCATTGAACTTTCGTTTAAAACCAACACCTTGATTCTTCCGGTGCATTCCTTGCTTGCGCACAATTTCCTCGAATTGCTTACTCCCGGCAAGGCTTTTGTACACTCCTTTCTCTATAATTCCCTTCAATAAGCTATTTTCTTGCTCAAGTGTAACTTGGCTAAGAGAATCATTAGTGGAATCAAGAGAACTACTAGAAGCAACAATATTGGATTTAGCATGATCATTGTTACTGCTAGAGGAAGAATCTTTCTTGTTACTAGACTTGACTTGAGGCATGTAAGTAGATAAGAGTAAACGCTTGGCAATGTAAGAAGAACTTTTCTTGCGGAGATCATCATTGATTGCTTTTAAGAACTCATGCTCTTGCTCAAGATTGAGCTTCTCAAAGCGTAATTTCTCATGAGCTCTTAAAAGTTCTCGATGCTCTTCGAAGATGGTTTCATGAGCTAACTTAAGAGTTTTTAGTTCTTTAGTTAGGGCCTCAATCTTCTCCTTATCATTGTCATTCGTTTTATCTTGATTAGCATGTTTAATTGACATTTCATCATAGTATTCATCACTAGAGTTGTCACCAAGCAAATCATCACCTAACAAGTCATCTTCATCACTATTGAAATCAACATACTCGGGGTGTGTTACCTTAGGACCTTTGGCCATGAAGCATCTTCCAATTCCTTCATTTGGTGAGTTAAATATGTCGTAGGAGTTGGTTGACACAAGTGCTAGACCGGCAACACCTTCATCTTGAGTATCTTCGGAGCCGGAGTAATAACTTCTCTCCGAGTGGCTGTCGGAGTCGGAGCCGGATACCCATTCACCAACATGAGCTTGATGTCTTCGTCTTGTGTAGCTCCTTGATGATTTTTCCTTCCTTTCTGAATCCTTGCTTCTCCGTGAGTATCTTCATTCATAACGATCATCTCTACTCCTTCTCTCTCTTGGTGGTGATCCTTTGCTTCTTCTTTTTGGAGAATCTTCTCTTCTCTTGTAGGGAGCCGTACACTCATTGGAATAGTGTCCGGGTCTTCCACAATTGTAGCAGTTTCGCTCTCGACTAGAAGATCTTTTGTCATTGTAGGACCTTGACTTGGAGCTTCTATCTTTGCTTCTACTCCTGTAGAACTTGTTGAAGTTCTTCACCATTAATCTCAATTCTTCATTGAAGTCTTGTTTCTCACTTGATGATGTAGGGGCTTCACATGAGGCTTTATAGGCACCACTTGATTTGTTGTGAAGTTCCTCTTTATCCTTAAGTGACATCTCATGAGCAACAATTCTTCCAATCACCTCCGTTGGCTTGAGATCTTTGTAATTGGGCATCATTTGGATCAATGTGCACACGGTATCATATTTTCCATCCAAGGCTCTTAGAATCTTCTTGATGATGAATTTATCGGTCATCTCTTCACTTCCTAAGCCGGCAATCTCATTTGTGATGAGAGCAAGCCTACAGTACATTTCAGCGACACCTTCACCATCCTTCATCTTGAACTTGTCAAGTTGGCTTTGAAGCACATCCAACTTGGATTCCTTGACGGAGTCGGTACCTTCGTGCATATTAATCAAAGTGTCCCAAATTTCCTTCGCATTCTCAAGGCGGCTGATTTTGTTGAATTCTTCGGGGCACAATCCGTTGAAGAGAATATCACAAGCTTGAGCATTGTATTGCAACATCTTTAACTCATCCGCGGTAGCTTCACGGTTTGGTTCTCTCCCATCAAAGAAGTCACCTTTCAAACCAACACACACAATAGCCCAAACGGCGGGGTTATGTCCAAGAATATGCATTTTCATTTTATGCTTCCAACTAGCAAAATTAGTACCATCAAAGTAAGGACCTCTACGGTGATAATTTCCCTTGCTAGACGCCATACTCTCCTAGGTTGTGAAACCAAGGCTATGACCACCAAAAGCTATGGAGATCAAACCAAATGGAGACCAAAGCTCTGATACCACTTGTAGGATCGAAAGTATGTCTAGAGGGGGGGTGATTAGACTACTTGATCAAATAAAAACTTAACCTTTTCCCAATTTTATTTCTTGGCAGATTTTAGCTAATTTAGGACAAGTCAAGCAATCATCACATGATTCAAGCAAGCATGCAAAGAGTATATTGGAAGCGGAAAGTAAAGCATGCAACTTGCAAGAGTGTAAAGGGAAGGGTTTGGAGAATTCAAACGCTATTGGAGACACGGATGTTTTTACCGTGGTTCGGATAGGTGGTGCTATCCTACATCCACGTTGATGGAGACTTCAACCCACGAAGGGTAACGGTTGCGCGAGTTCACACAGGGCTCCACCCAAGGGTAACGGTTGCGCGAGTCCACACAGGGCTCCACCCATGAAGGGTCCACGAAGAAGCAACCACCCACAAAGGGTCCACGAAGAAGCAACCTTGTCTATCCCACCATGGCCATCGCCAACACTGGACTTGCCTCACTAGCGGTAGATCTTCACGAAGTAGGCGATCTCCTTGCCCTTACAAACTCCTTGGTTCAACTCCACAATCTTGTCGGAGGCTCCCAAGTGACACCTAGCCAATCTAGGAGACACCACTCTCCAAGAAGTAACAAATGGTGTGTAGGTAATGAACTCCTTGCTCTTGTGCTTCAAATGATAGTCTCCCCAACACTCAACTCTCTCTCATAGGATTTGGATTTGGTTGAAAGAGGATTTGAGTGGAAAGCAACTTGGGAAGGCTAGAGATCAAGATTCATATGTTAGGAATGGAATGTCTTGGTCTCAACACATGAGTAGGTGGTTCTCTCTCAGAACATATGAGTTGGAATGGTGTGTGTGTTCTGATGGCTCTCTCCTCGAATGAGAAGAAGGTGGAGGGGTATATATAGCCTCCACACAAAATCCAACCATTACACAGTTTTCCAATCTCGGTGGGACCGAATCAATAAGCTCGGTCGGACCGAAAAAGTAAACCTAGTGACCGTTAGTGATTTTCGGTGGGACTGACATGCAACTCGGTAGGACCGATATGGTTAGGGTTTGGGCATAACGTAATCTCGGTGAGACCGATTACACAAACTCGGTGAGACCGAATTTGGTAATTAGCTAACCAGAGAGTTGGTCAGGCAAACTCGGTGGGACCGATTTGCTCTTTCGGTGAGACCGAGTGGAACTCGGTGAGACCAAAAAGTTACAAAGGGGAAACACTGAGTTTACATTGCAATCTCGGTGGGACCGATTCGCTCTTTCGGTGGGACCGAAAAGTTACGAAAGGGAAACAGAGAGTTTGCAACCCCATCTCGGTGAGACCGAGATCCCTATCGGTAGGACCGAATTGCTAGGGTTTGGCAGTGGCTAATGACAAGTGAAACTCGGTGGCGCCGGATAGGAAGAATTGGTAGGACCGAGTTTGGCTTAGGGTTTAGGTCATATGTGGATATGGGAAAGTAGTTGAGGGTTTTGGAGCATATCACTAAGCACATGAAGCAAGAGGCTCATTAAGCAACACCTCATCCCTCCTTGATAGTATTGGCTTTTCCTAAAGACTCAATGTGATCTTGGATCACTAAAATATAAAATGAAGAGTCTTGAGCTTTTGAGCTTGAGCCAATCCTTTGTCCTTAGCATTTTGAGGGTTCCACTTTCACATCCATGCCATGCCAATCATTGAGCTTTCCTAAAATAATCATCTTGGAATAGCATTAGCTCAATGAGCTAATATGTTGTTATGAATTACCAAAACCACCTAGGGATAGTTGCACTTTCACCTGCTAGCCCAGCACTACTGCTTAGGACACTTGACTGGTCGGCATGTGTTTCACTTTGTTCCTATGTCTGTCCCTTCGGGGAAATGTCACGCGGTGACATCCGGTGTCCTGCCTAGCCTGCTACAGCCTGTGTTCACCGGAGTCCTGTTAGCCCAGTGCTACAGCCCAGATTCACACGCTGATGACCGACATGCTCGATGTGATTCACGTATGCCTGTCTCCATAGGTCTGTGCCGCTTTGGGTTCACGACTAGCCATGTCGGCCCGGGTTCTCTGTCATATGGATGCTAGCGACACTATCATATACGTGAGCCAAAAGGCGCAAACGGTCCCGGGCCATGGTAAGGCGACACCCGTGGGGATACCGTGCGTGAGGCCGCAATGTGATATGAGGTGTTACCGGGTAGATCGATGTGACTTGGAATCGGGGTCCTGACAGCGTTGGCATCAGAGCCGGACTTCCTGTAGGTTCGTTGAGCCAAACTGGTCGATGTCGAGTCTAGAAATGCTCTAGTTATATGTAGGGGGATTAATTGTGGGAGGGAACGTAAGGCTCTTTTTACTCCTTTACCTTATGCCCTATGATCTGAGTCATTCTCTTCTCATTCAACGTGGGTTAAGGACTAGGCTCTCTTCTTCTATCAGGTTCATGTGTTACTAATCCGTAGTAGCTTATAAGATTGTTGTTACAAGCCTCAGTACAGTTTCTACTACTTTTAGTATGTTGCCAGTTGAATCAGAACCTTGTTATGATGTTGTTGAGTGGTTTTGCAAACTGTTGTGGATGTCTCAAATCTTTTTCTGAGCATTTACAGCTGTTATGCTGTCCAATTTTCCCTAGAAATTCTAATGTCTTTGCATTGTGGTTGTGCTTTCAGATGGCCACTCGTACTCAAAACCAAGTGGTTCGCCTAACCCGGTGCCTCGATGTGCCTGGTCATACTGCTATGTTAGTCTGCGTAATGATCGAGATGGGTTACCGTTGGTATCCCGAATACACTGTCGAAGAGCAATTCCGAGACTTCAACCAGAGCCAGTACCTCTGTACCGTTAGGATATATCCCTCTTATCCTGGAGCCACTGAGCCCCTTCACTGTTCCTATGGACTCGGGGTTACTGTTGAGATGGCTGTGCAGGATGCTGCCTATTCCATGATGACCATCATGCGAGTCCGGACTGGCCTGCTTCGGAACACCGACTTCCGTTATATGCCATCTTCACTTCCGGGAGCGCAAGGGTATCTCCAGGCTATCTATGCTAACCCCACACATGAGGATTCACTACTCCGCACCACTGCCGAGATGCTCGAGGATAAGGACCGCGAAAATCGGGCCTTGTGTATCGAGCTTTTTAACTCTCTTGCTGATCACTGGGCCACTTTGACTCGGTTTGCACCGGCGGTACAGGCAGGATACATGGATCTGAGGGATCTGTACCCTGTACGGTCTGGATTGCCAGATTGTATGGCGTGGCACGATGTAGGAGGCATCACCCCTCCTCGTGGTCCCCGTCTGCCACCACCTGTGGGACCAAGGCCACATCCGAGTCCCTATGGTCCGCAGGCTCCGCAGGACCATCTGTTCCCAGATGATCATGTTCCACTTCCAGGTTTTGGTGGTGACTTCTATGAGGATTACTACGGAGCCGTCTGAGCTAGTAGTAGTTTCACTAGTATTGTAGTAGTTGTGTTCTCCACAGTCCTGCGTGACCGTGGGATACGACTTGGTGTGTATCACGCTCCGGAGGTGTAGGCAAATAATGTATAGGAGCTTGGAATGCCTTCGATGAGATGTAATGTCTTTCACCGTAGTTGTACTCTAGCCTGGGCTTGTACTAAACTATATACGGTGTGTATGACCAATGGTATATATATGGCAGTTTCTATATTACCATGTCGTGCAATGAACATCTTAGCATTCCATGTTATCCATTACATTCTGCACTTCCTTGCTAAGTTTGTGCCATCCTTATCTAAACCGTTGTCTTGTTTTCTCCTAGGATGGTCAACACCCGCAGCAACCCTGCTGCCCCGGAGCAGGGGGAAGCCAGTGCAGCTAGGGGTGAAAATCTGCCTCACCCGCCTTCTCTGGCCGAAGTGATGCTGGAGGCGGAAAGAAACAAGCGTGAGAACACTGCACACCATCAACGAAATGACTTGGTGTCAATCAATGACTTTATCAAGCTGTACCCACCAAAGTTTAACCATTCCGTCGAGCCCCTCGACGCGGATGACTAGCTTCGCAGCATCACCCACAAGCTACGTTCTGCCAACGTAGGCAAAGCTGATAAGGTTACTTATGCTGCCTATCACCTCGAAGGCCCTGCTAGCCTTTGGTGGGAAAACTTTGAAGCTATGCGCCCGGTCAGCCAAATCACTACTTGGGCTGAATTTAGTGAGGCTTTCCATGAGCATCACATCCCGGAAGGTGTCATAGATCGCAAGAGGGAAGAGTTCTGCAATTTCACCCAAGGAAGACTGACTGTGGATGCATATAGTCGTGAATTTGGGAATCTGGCACGATATGCTCCTGAAGAGGTATCCTACCGACGCTAAGAAGCAGGCAAGGTTCCGCAAGGGACTTAGCCCTGAGCTTCGCCGCGATCTTCGTCTGCACGAGTGCACCTCCTTTCAGAAGTTGGTCGATAAAGCCATCAGTGCTGAGACAGGCTAGTCTGACTATGATGCTTCACGCAAACACTCCCGTGATTTTGGCTCTTTATCCGGCTCTGGATCTCAGAAGCGTCGGGTGTGGATTCCAAGCATGGCACTACCACCAAGGTTCATTCCGAGGCCATCCTTTGAGGCACCTCGTCCCAACCAGCAGTTTGCACCGTCCAAGCCCTATGGTGGCCCCGTTGCTAATGCTGCTCCATGCCCCAATGTTGTGACATGTTTCAAGTGTGGAGAGCCGGGTCACTACAGTCGAGAGTGTCCCCAGAACAACAACCCCAATAAGTCTGGAAAGTCCGTTGGTCGTGGTAAGCCAGCGGGAAAGACATTCTACGCCAAGCCGGTCACCACTGCACGTGGCCATGTTAACTATGTCTCAACCGAGGAGGCTCATGAGGATCCTAACGTCGTCCTTGGTACGCTCCTTGTTAATTGCCATCCGGCATCTGTTCTTTTCGATACTGGAGCATCTCATTCATTCATATCTGAGAGCTATGCTCGATTGCATAACACAACATTCTGTGACATGCCCACTACCATGGAAATTCAAACCCCTGGCTCTAAATGGTAAACTTCTAAAGTAAGCCATGGGAATGAAATTCTTGTCGATAGACTTGTCTTCCTTGCATCGTTAATAGCTCTCAAGTCCTCATACATAAACATCATCTTGGGTATGGACTGGATGTCAGCTCATTATGCTAAGATTGATTGTGCCACTAGAACCGTTCAACTTACTCACCCATCGGGCAAGACAGTCAATGTTTTAACTCGAGTGGCCAAGCGCCAGCTTTACTCCCTAAATGCCAACCCCCTTCCAGACCTTGGAGATATTCCGGTAGTCCAGGACTTTCCGGATGTCTTTCCAGAAGAACTGCCAGGTCTTCCACCTGACAGGGATGTCGAGTTTGTGATAGACCTTGTTCCAGGAACCGTTCCAATTTCTAGAAGATCCTATAAGATGGCACCCTTAGAACTAGTCGAGCTTAAGAACCAACTCGATGAGTCCTTGAAAAAGGGTTTCATCCATCCTAGTTCCTCTCCTTGGGCTTGCCTCGTCCTCTTCGTCAAGAAGAAGGATGGAACGGATCGGATGGTTGTAGATTACTGACCTGTCAACTTGGTCACTATCAAGAACAAGTATCTGCTTCCCAGGATCAACGATCTGTATGACCAGCTCGCTGGATCCTCAGTCTTTTCCAAGATGGATTTGAGGTTGGGCTACCATCAAATCAAAATCAGAAACGGGGACATTCCCAAAATGACCTTTGTTACTCGTTATGCCCAATACGAGTACACCGTTATGTCCTTCGGTTTAACCGATGCCCCAGCCACCTTCTCTCGGTTAATGAACTCGGTCTTCATGGAGTATTTGGATAAATTCGTCGTAGTATACCTTGATGACATACTCATCTACTCCAAGAATGAAGAGGAACATGCCGAACATCTAAGGCTGGTATTGACAAAACATCGAGAGCATCGCCTTTATGCCAAATTCTCCAAGTGTGAATTTTGGTTGCCAAAAGTGACCTATCTAGGCCATGTAATCTCTGGTAAGGATATTGCTGTCAATCCCGAGCAATTTCAAGCCGTCCTTGATTGGACTCCACCTGAGACAGTCAAGCAATTTCGGAGCTTCCTTGGCTTAGCGAGCTATTGCCGCCGCTTCATCGAGAATTTCTCCAAGGTTGCTAAACCTCTAACTGAACTCCTCAAGAAAGATAAAAAGTTCGAGTGGACCCCACAGTGCGAGTTCAGCTTTCAGGAACTGAAAAGATGCCTAACATCTGCTCCCGTACTGGTACCACCAGATTTCTCCAAGGACTTTATTATCTATTACGACGCCTCGCGACAAGGACTAGGTTGCATACTCATGCAAGATCGTTAGGTAATTGCCTATGCTTCACGGCAATTACACCCCCATGAGGAAAATTATCCCACACATGATTTAGAGCTTGCAGCTGTAGTCCATGCACTTAAAACTTAGCGACATTACCTTCTCGGTAATCGTTGCGAGATCTTCACCGATCACCAAAGTTTGAAATATATCTTCACCCAACCGGATTTGAATCTCAGGCAAAGACGTTGGGTCGAGTTGATCTTGGATTATGACTTAGGAATAACTTACACCCTGGGCAAAGCCAATGTCATGGCTGATGCACTGGGTTGTAAATCTTATTGTAACAACCTGATGTTACAACAAACTCAACCACTTCTCCACGAGGAATTTCGTAAGCTTAACCATCACATAGTTCCTCGAGGATTCCTATCCACCCTGGTGGCGAAGCCTAACCTTATGGATCAAATCATAACCGCCCAGCGGTATGATAAGGGCATATCCCGGATTAAGGAAAACATCGCTAGCGGAGTTGCTAAATGTTTTTCCATGGATGAGCGAGGTGTTGTCTTCTTCGAGAACCGCTTGGTGGTTCCCAAGAAACAACATTTACGCCAGTTGATTCTTAAGGAAGCTCATGAATCCCCTCTCACCATTCATCCCGGTAGTACTAAGATGTATCAAGACCTATGCCAGAGGTTTTGGTGGACTAGGATGAAGAGAGAAATCGCTCAATACATTGCTAATTGTGATGTTTGTCGTCGTGTTAAAGCAGAGCACCAACGGCCTGCTGGCACCCTTCAACCTTTGGCTATTCCCAAGTGGAAATGGGATAAAATCAGTATGGATTTCATTATTGGGTTTCCCAGGAGCAAGAGAGGGAATAATGCCATCTTTGTCGTGATCGACCGTCTTTCCAAAGTAGCCCATTTCCTACCTGTTCGTGAGAGTATCACCGCTAGCCAGCTAGATGATTTATACATCGCCCGAATAGTGTCTATTCATGTGTCCCATTGGAAATTTACTCAGACCGTCAGAGTCTCTTCACCTCTCGATTTTGGGGAAGTTTCCAAAATGCTATGGGAACTCGTCTCTCTTTTAGCACCGCCTTCCATCCTCAATCAAGTGGTCAAGTAGAGCGAGTCAATCAAATTCTGGAAGATATGCTCTAAGCTTCTGTCATCTCGTTCGGAATGGGTTGGGAGAAATGCCTTCCATTCGCGGAGTTTTCTTATAACAATAGTTATCAAGCTAGCTTGGCCAAGGCTCCTTTCGAAGTTCTCTATGGATGAAAATGTCGAACGCCTCTTAACTGGTCTGAAACCGGGGAAAGACAACTCTTTGGCCCGGATATGAGTCAGGAAGCAGAAGAGCAGGTTCGTGTTATTCGTGAGAAATTGAAAACAGCCCAATCTCGTCAAAAGAGCCAATATGATCGTAAACATAAGCTCATGACTTATGAAGTCGGCGAGAAGGCTTACCTTCGGGTTACTCCGTTAAAGGGAAACCATCGCTTTGGTATCATAGGCAAATTGGCTCCTCGTTACATTGGACCCTTTCGCATTCTTGCCAAACGAGGAGAAGTTGCCTACCAATTGGAACTACCTTCGCATCTTTCCAGAGTTCACGATGTCTTCCACGTTTCTCAACTCAGGGGTTGCTTCGCGGATCCTATCCGTGGAGTGGACCACGAAATGCTTGATCTACAAGATAACCTCTCATATCGAGAATATCCCGTTCGTATCCTTGATCAAGCCGAGCGTACCACTCGACGCCATAATATCAAGTTTCTCAAGGTTCAATGGTCACACCATTCCAAGAAAGAAGCCACTTGGGAAAGGGAGGATCGTCTTCGACTCGAGTACCCCACCTTCTTCCCGGAGGATCCTAAATCTCGGGACGAGATTCTTTTGAGTGGGGGTGAGTTGTCACACCCTAGCTGGTTCATGCATTAGAGTGTTGCATCATGTCTACTTCCACAAAAACTTGAAATGGGGATGACAGAACCCCCAGCAACCCACCCCCTGGAAACAACTAGGGTTTAATAAAATTATTTTCAATGAACCCAAAATTCCCTTCACAAAATGTTCATCATTTCTGGATTGGGTTAAAACCCCTGGCAAAAATGGTGCACTCTTTTCTAGGACATTCTGGATTCTTTGAATTAAATCATAAGTATTTGAATTTGGGCATTTAAATGCTATAAAATATTTTAAATGCCCAAATAATTCTGGAGTTAAGTGAGGGCTGTTGGGAATAATCCCAACAGAGCCCACAATTATTTTCAGGATTTTAGCAAGTGCCTAAGTAGTTTTAATAAAGCCCTAAAGTTATAGAAAAATTGAAAAAGAAAACAAACAGGACTGAGAGAAAGAGAAAAGCTTACCTGGCGCCCACCCAGCAGGCCCACCTATCGGCCCAGCCTAGCCAACGCTCCAGCGAGCTGCTTGGCTTGGCCAGGCAGGCAAGCAGCTGCTCGACAGCGAGCACAGCATGCGCGCCACGCAGCTGCCCGCCGCCTCGCCGCTCCCCTCGTCGAGCTGTCGACATGGGACGACCCCCCTCTCTCTCCCCGACCTCGCAGACATTCGCTCTTCCCTCTGGTTCCTCTCTCTCGCCATCCCCGACGTTGCCCGAGACGTCACCGTCGCTGCCGCTAGCCACAGCCACGTCCAACACCATCCCCGCGCCCTCTCACCGTGTCCGGACGGTTCGCCGTCGTCGACTATGTTGACTAGCCAAGCCGCACGACGCCGGAGCCCCTGCATCGTCCCCGCCGCCGTCGTCTTCAACCTCAGGCCGCCGAGATCCCCGTCACCATTCCGACCGCACCGAACCTTCCCCGAGCGCGCTGACCTTCTCTGCGGCTTCCATGTGAGCTACTGCTCCTCCCCCTTCTCTCTGCTTCATCGCTAGAGCTCTGTAGCCGCCGTGCCTTTGCCGTCCGAATGCACCGCCGCCTGACCACATCGCCGGCGATGCTCCGGTGACCTTTTGGTCACGGGCTTGTGCCCGTCACACTCACTGCATCACGTAGATGTTGTAGGTGAAAGCGCCATGCCGCCTAGGCCACTCCAGCCACATGCACGAGATGACCCGAGCTTCGGCCTCCGCCAAGCTCGTCGCCGGCGATGCTCGGGCCACTCCCCGGCCAAGCCATCACCACGGTTGGATGCGGGCGAGCACCAGCTGCCCGTAGCTGCTCTCCTCGCGGCAAATGATGCCCTGTGGGCAAATCCCGTAGCGTGCCGCCGTGTCTCGCCTCGCCGGCGGCTAAACGCCGGCAGGCCTTGACCCGCTGACCGGTGAGTTGACCACGCCTGACCCGTGTGGGCCAGGTTGACCCCCCCTGAGCCTATGACAGGTGGGGCCGGCCTGTTAATTAGTTTCGGATTAGTGTTAACTAATTTTAGTTAGTTTAGGTCACTAACATGTGGGCCCAGGCCCCACTAACAGTTAATTAGTACTAACTTAACTCTGTTAGTTAGCTGAGACACTGACAGACGGGGCCCACCAGTCAGGTTTGACTAGCCCTGGCGCCTTTGACTCGCTGACGTCACAGTGACGCAGTGCTAATGCAATTATTCATTTTCTAGATTTATTTTTACATAGGAAATTCCAGAAAATAGCCAAAACTTCTAAAAATCATAGAAAATCAACCATAGCTCCAAATCAAACAAATTTTATATGAAAAATTATCAGAAAAATTCAATCTATCCATCTGTAATGGTTTCATGCATGAAAAACCACTTTAATCTTGCTGTTTAGGTGAAACAAGCTAATACACTTATTATGCATAAGAACTTTAACCTTCATTTGAATCTTTGATTCAAATGGACCCATTTCAACTTGTTTCACATTGCATTAGGCAGGACACATCATTTTGCCATGTCATAGCATGCATCATATTGTTGCATATTGTCATGTGTTGATTATGTTTTGTGTGTCCTTCGTGGTAGGTTCTGCCTCCGAGGATAACCCCGAATATTCGTCTGAAGGGCAGTACCCTACTACCACTACATCAGGCAAGCAGCCCCATTGATCATATCGATACAATCCCATGTTCTCGCCTCTGCTCTCATTTACTGCATTAAGACAACAACGTTTCAAACTGCTGTGTGCTACGGTAGTTGAACCCTTATCCTCTGCATGACCTGTCATTGCCACAGTAACTAGATGAAACCCACTAGCATGTGTATGAGTTGATTGAGCCTTGTATGTGTTTCCTACCTTGCTATGCCTGCTATGCTTCGAGGTGTGTCAGGTCTGGTTCATCTGGGTGATGGGCTAGAGTGAAATGATTATGTCGGTAATGTGAGGGATGTGTTGAACATGATTTGGTAAAGGTATCGATGAGAGGCCATGTAGGAGTACATGGTGGGTTGTTTCATTGAGGCCGTCCCTAAGAACTGAGATCTGTATGTGTGATTTTAAGAATCAGCTACTACCATGCATTGGGATCCTTAATTGACCCTCTTAGCTTCCTAATCACCCTAGTACTTTGTCCAGGAGTTGCAATTAGTTTCTGGTGTTTGTAGGTTATGTGTTGGCGGCCGTGCGTAGCGTTGACCCTAGGGGTGGGCTATGTTGCGGTAGATACACCGTGGCCAGGTATGCCGGGCGCCCGTTTGGCGTCTCGGGACCCTGTTCACATTGTTCGGGGCCGTATGTGGAAACCTCGGCCGGACACCCTACGGATGGAACCTGGGTAGGCGATAAACCTAGACTAGAGACTTAAGTGTTTAGGTAGGCCGTGGCCGACACCCTCGTTGGGCTTCCGCTTGAAGGTTTCCGAGTACATGTCGTGTAAACGGCGGTAAGTGGTGAGAGCGTGTATGAAGAAGTACACCCCTGCAGGGTTAACATCATCTATTCGAATTGCCGCGTCCGCGGTAAAGGACTACTTGGTTGCCTATACAGTTCATAGACAAGTTAATGGATACTACTAAAAGACTCAAGATAAGTGTGAGTACCGAGGATGGCCCTCTCGTAGGATGACGAGGGAGGATCCCCGGTGGTGTATTGTGTTGGTGATTAGTGGACTCGTGTGCGAAAACTATTTTACTAAGTGGTGTCCCGTAGGATAGCTTAGCCAAGAGTCAAAGCTGGCTTGCTGCAATAACTCCACCACCTTCTTGAGAAGGAGCATGTATAGTAGGTTCTGATGTAAGACTTGCTGAGTACCTTTGTACTCATGTTTGTTTAATTACTGTTTTCAGACGACAACACCGCCCCCTCCGATGGGTTTTATGTAGATGTCGACGTCGATGAGTGACTTGCCACCCAGGTGGTGATCCTGGCCATGGAGGGCCCTATGTAGATAGACAGGCTTCGAGAAGCCTTCTTTCTTTCTAGTGACTATTTGCTTCCGCATGTGCTTGTATGCTTGTATGACTTGAGTGTCGGGTCATGTGACCCCTACCTATATGAACATGTTATGTATGGCTCTTTGGAGCCTTTAAATAAAGTACTTGAGTTGTAGAGTTTTGTTGTGGTGCCATGTTGTATTTGCACATATCGAGCATATTGTGTGTATGATTGAAATGCTTGGTATGTGTGGGATCCGACAATCTAGTTGTTTATCCTTGGCAGCCTTTCTTATGGGGAAATGTAGTCTAGTGTTCCTCGAGCCATAGTAGTCCGGTACAGCCCGGTTCACCGGAGTCCTGCTAGCCCAGCACTACTGCTCAGGACATTTGACTAGCCGGCATGTGTTTCACTTTGTTCCTATGTCTGTCGCTTCGGGGGAATGTCACGCGATGACATCCGGAGTCCTGCCTAGCCTGCTACAGCCCGAGTTCCCCGGAGTCCTGTTAGCCTAGTGCTACAGCCCGGATTCACTCGCTGATGACCGACATGCTCGATGTGATTCATGTATGCCTGTCTCCATAGGTCTGTGCCGCTTTGGGTTCTCGACTAGCCATGTCGGCCCGGGTTCTCTGTCATATGGATGCTAGCGACACTATCATATACGTGAGCTAAAAGGCGCCAACGGTCCCGGGCCATGGTAAGGCGACACCCATGGGGATACCGTGCATGAGGCCGCAATGTGATATGAGGTGTTACCGGCTAGATCGATGTGACTTGGAATCGGGGTCCTGACAGAGCATGTATGATGTGGTACACCAAAACATCATCTTCGAGGCACAGCTGAAGGATGGCGGCGCGTTGGATCTTCCTAGTGGCACGCTCCATGTACTCTGCGTCGAGACCGATGACCTTCATCTCCACCTTTTGGAGGGAGTTGGATACATTGTTGATCCACTTCCGAACAACCCTTGGGTGGTCGGTGACTGTGGCAACTATGCTCAATGAGCCTTCGACGAGGACATGTTGGATGCTAAAAACCTGCATCTCGATCTCTTTCGCCATTTGGAACCACTGGACCGGAGGGCTATGGTTTGGAGAATAGGATTAGATGGCTAGTCTAACTGATGAAGATGATTACTTATAGGGGCTTCGGAATTACTCCAGGAGGATGTGAAGAGGTTAAAACAATGTGAATGCAGTGTGGTTTGGATGCAAATGAAGATGAAGGAGTAGTGAAGAAGCCGAGGAGAATCGGTTCCCAATGGAGAAGTAAATGGGAGAAGTGGCCTGAAGGCAGTTGATTATACCGCTAGGTAGACCAAATGAAAAGGCTACGGGGGTAGACTAAGGAGTGGGGCCTGTCCCTGTACGTGCCCATCCTTCTAGCACTACACGTGCCACTGGCTAGTTGAGGTCACTCTTTCGAATCACTGTGGCGAGACATTTTATGATTCCTTTTTATTTCTGCACCCCTCCTGACAGGTGGGACCTATGCAAGTAGATAAAAGTCCTTCTTCACGCTTCCGCATGCACGAGAATTTGGTTCTGCTCGCAATATGGATGATACCTGGAGGATGAAGTGAACCCATAGGCATGCTAGCACGGGAGTACTCCCTCCTTTTTGATTTATAAGGCTTATCTCACCTTTTTTGTTTTTCGAATTGAAAGGGCTCATCTCCATCTCATTTTTAGTTTCCAATGCGCATTAAATCTTTGCATGCAAGAATTAAAAAGGAACACACCAATGCATGCAATGTTCCTACTCATCTAGTGGCCAAGCATGCATGCACTGTAATTAATCCAAATTAATGCATGAGTTTAATTGGGGTAGTCTTGTAGAGTATGAGATACATTCCTCCACTCACAAAATGCCTTGGTTGATGAGATTTGAGATTTGAGCCCTATAAACCGGAAGGGAGGGAGTACTACACATGTTCCTACAACTCCTACTACTAGTAGTAGTACTACTATGGTACACTTGATGGTCAAAATACTACTGTACTATTATTCATCCGGTCCTCACACTGAAGTGACAAGACCCTGCACCCGAGGTGACACCAGTCCAGGCGGCGTGTCCGGGTTACCAAAGTCAGCCTCACCTTGTGCACTGTGCAGTCACTGTCACCGCTGCTATATAGCATGCCTCGTCTCATCCCCATCTCCCGTAGCACCACTCCATCTCCATCTCCGTCTTGTCGGGGATCCTGATGTCACTCTTCATTTTCACACAAAAAAGAGGTCACTCTTCATCATCTCACTGTGCCCCCGCGTACCCTTGCCTCCCCCAATACCACTATTCCTTCGCTAGCCTCTCCAGCACCGAGAGCCTTCTCCCCCGTAAATCAAGCCCCCCAAAACCCCACCTTCCAAACTCCACCATGGCCGAACGTGAAACGCGCAACATCCATATGAGCCACGATTGGAGCAATCTCCCCGGTGACATCCACGAACTTTGTTGTTCATGTATGGATATGTTGAGCGCCCTGCGGCTGGCTGGATGCTCGAGGGGCATGCACACGACCATCGTTGAAGTGAGGCCTAAGCTTTTCAAGACACCCTGCTTGCTGCTATCTGGTCTTGCGAGATTTGCTCACCATGATACGGAGGCGTACATGATGCCCCTCGACTTCAATCCGACCTCCATTAGCCGAAACTTCTTTGTAGGTATGTAGTGGGTCGCCGTACATCATTTCCCTCGACTCCGATCCGATCACCATCGCCCAAAACATCTTGCAGGTATGTACTGGGTCGGCATGAACTGCCACTGGATGGCTGCCATCAGAGAAGACGGGAAAAAGTTGGTGCTCGTGAACTTCCAGACCTCCCATGAGATTATCCTTCCTCCGTTGGATGATATAGAGTTACTGTCGCGGTCCAAGTCATCTAGATTACGTCGTCAGTTGGACGCACCTTGTGTTGCAGAATATTGTAATCAGCGAAGTGCCCACCCGACATGCAGATTACGCAGACTTCAAGCTAATTGCCTTGTTCGACAAGGGACTCTCCTATCTTTCCGCCGGTTCCTTCTTTAGCTGGAGACAGCTCAGCTCGCATTGGATCATCGTCAAAGCTGATACACACTTCTGTGATGCTATTAAACACAATGGCATCATCTACGCAATTGACAAAGCAGATGGCACCACGTATTGCTGGGACGACGCATGTAAGTTGTTTCCGTCTGATGTTAATGTAGAAACATGCATCACACTGTAGGTTTCATCAAACCATACATCAGGGAAGTAAATGTGCATATGGAGAACTCTATATTTGGAAGTAGTGAAATCCTGTAATGCTTACCGTATGTACATACCTATGTTCGCCCTTCAGCAAGCAATGGCTCGAATAATATGCTCACAATTTTTTTCCCATAGAACATGAGTATATAACAATGCATGGTATGTTAGTTTCCTTGAAGAATTTGTTTGTGAGGACAGAAAATGATTACATAACATGCATGCCATGGTAGTTTCTTGTGAAGAATTGATTGTGAGATAACATGAGTATAACCATGCATGGCACTTCTATATTTTCGAACCCAATATACATTTCCCTGTATTTTCCTCCCAGTTCCAACAGGGACATATCAATGCTGTTTCTTGCATTATCCTACTCATACTCTGAACAATGCTGATCTTACATTAACAATGCTTGTCCTTTTTGATATGATGCAGTGTCCCTACAGTTACTGCCCTTTGTAATTACACCACCTTTGCCAAAAACAAGGAAGCACAACTGGCTCCTCGCTCGATCAGACGACAGCAAAAGACTAATGATCATTCAGACACATGAGCCGGAAAAGTTATATTGCAAAACCCCCACTCTATTCAAGCACTGTGAAATACGTGAGTATCCGGACAGTGGCTGTTACGTCTATGAGCAGGATACCAGCTTGGTGGGGCCTTCAGGATTTTTGCGTTGGAGGCGGGTAAACAGCCTTGGTTCACACTCTCTGTTTCTTAGACTCAATTATTCGATGAACCAGGAGATCACCGTTGGCAAGGACCTTGATGGTAGAGAGGCTCTGTTTGCTATGGAAAATGGTGTCTACACGGCGATCCCTAGGAGTTCAGGAGCAAACTCCTCTGATTGACAATGATACAGCCTGCAGCCAAAAGAAGGTGAGAATGACAAAGGCATCTGGATTAACTTTGATCCTTGGATGTGTCGAGTCCGGCAGGCAGTGATGTGGTTCAAGCCTTTAGGTTGATAGGTAATTGGGCTATTGCGTCGAAAGGGTGGAGTACTGGTGTCTCTCGATCACTGATGGCTGAATCGGGGCTGCAAATTATGTGGTGTTGGATCATCCCTCTTCAAATGACTTGTTGTCTTTGCAGCTTGTTCTGGATGGGTAGTTCTCTCTTTTGTTATGCATATTCCTTGTCATTTGGTCAGCCTCGTCTATGTCACTCTTACTATGTAATAGTTGCCTCTATTTAGAATGTCATTCTCGTTTGGATCACGAGAGTCTGAGCGCTGCAGATGGTTCTGTTTTGGTGGTGTAGCAAGACTTCTTATGAACTATCATGTCTTGCTGTTTATGTCAGTAGTAGTCACTAGTCAGTGTTTGAATGTTTTATATATCGTTGTTTCGAACTGTTTATTGTCTCAAACTGCCGGTGGGCTAAATGAGGGCATCACCATTCTCCAGTGTTCAGAGTATATCTCCTTTTTTGAAGTTATAATTTGAGCTCGGTGTCTTATCGATGATGTACACTTGTTTGGGCCAGTGAGGTGTCGTTGAATATGAGCCGAGTAGTAACGCAATGCAAAATAGGTCAATTATGACTCTCAGGACGGGCTCTCAAAGATCCTCCAAAAAAGGCCAGGCTCTCAAAAACAGAAAGAATAGGGACTCTTAGGCCGACATGTGGGTGCCACCAGTGTTTTCATGCGCTTGCGCGCCAAGAGCATGTTTGCGTGTGTTCGAAATTCATGCTACCTTTTCATCCCCAATCTCCCGCCCCTCCCCACCTCTGGAATCTTGATTCCTACTCTAGTTCCCCCAAATCACCCTCCTATACTCCCTATACTCAAGCGCACTATCATGTCGCCGGTCAACGCGGATCTCCGAGCCGGAGATCCTGAGGTCTGTCCTGCCTTCGGGCGCTGCGTGCTGTCGCTCAACAGTGGCATGGCGGCGCTTGACGACCAGTTTGCCGGCAAAGTGCTGATGGTAACCGTCAACGGCGACCGGCATCCCGTCTCGCCGGACGACCTTGTCAAAGCTCTTGGCATTGCGCACGGCATCCAAATAAGTGACTTGCTCATCGAAGTCTGTCCGCCACCGGCTGGTTTCTTCGTCAGGTTCCAGACAACTTTGGACTATAGTCGTGTGTTCGAATCTTCCCGGTGTTTGTTCTGCGATGGCGCACTGGTGAGCTTTGATCGGTGGCACCCAGGATGTGGCTCGGTGCCCTCTGAGCTTGAGTTTTTAACAAAGCTTACCTTCCACAGAATGCCTCCACATTCTTGGAACAACGAGTCCATGAATGAGCTTATCAACGACCTTGGAGGTGAGCTCGTAAGTATGTTTGTTCCTCCAGACAGCTGGGCTCTTACGGTTATGGCATGGATGAAGAAGCCGTCCACCATAAAGAAGGTGATTGGTGTTGAGATACCGGTGCAGGAACCGGGGTTGTACTATTCGTCGCCACCAAGGCCGCCACGGACCATGTTAGGGATGTACCTATCGATTGTTCGTGCATGTCGAAGAAGTGGTCAATCCATCAATCGAAGTCCTGCCACCGCCGCTGGTGCCCGGGTCCGTCGACGACATCCATTACAGGAGTCAACATCAGAATTACCCCGTGTTTCTTGGAACGATGGATGGCACAGGGCCTACTCCATTACGCGGCAGAGGCCGCTACTTCTTTGGGACAAGAGGCAGGGCTGGCTGCCTGGATGTGCTCTAATTTTAGGTAACAACTGAATCTTGTCAGATACTATACTAGTTAAATCTGAGCTATAGGTGTGAAGCACTGATGTGCCAGTACATTTGATTGTGACCTATTCTATTTTTTTACCTAAACTTTTTTTAGAAAGGGCTGCATGTCAACTTAATGTCCTAGCAGAACATATATATTGTGTTGTTTGTCTATTTTCTTTGCACAACATTCAAGATATTTCCTCGTCATTGATAAAGACGATGAACCGTTATGTACGAGTTCGTTGGTTTCAACATAGCCCTACCCGTAGCGATGCACTGCTTCCACCCTGATTGTGCCGCCTGCGTGAAATTTTTGTATGCATGTTCAGTGTGCTATGATGTTCTATATGATTGTGTCAACTATATAAGTTTTTACTGAGCATCATCAATGCATATGGCCGAAAGATGTATTTACGAGCATTGACCGACGGGTCTCTCTTTCACTCTCTCTCTCTCACACACACATACGCACACACGCACAAGTGGGACCCGTTGAATTATTTCTTCGTTGGTGACAGCTTTTAATTAGGTTCCACTACACTCTAACTTTTTTCTTAAGTTATTAACTGAGCTCAGTGACTTCAAAAAGTTGTACAGAAGCCTTGTTTGGACCTTTCCGGCATCGCTGAATGTGGGCTGAGTACCATGTAAGGTTGTACTGTACTACACAGGCCTTTTTTCAACATCAGCAATGCAACTGGGCCGACAGTTCTACACAATCCGGGTGAACTTCTTATTCTCCACCTCGCTGGGCTGCAAATCTTTCCTAGGAGGGATGCATTAGGCTCAACAAGAAAATGGGCTTTAAGAAATAATAAATCTGACGTAATTATAAAAACTGGGTAGTAACTATAAGAAAATGCACCAAACACGTAATTAGTTTATAAAATACTACTTTTGATTTTGAAAATTTTAATTTCACTAATTGTTGCGCGCGTAATGTTTCGTTGGATTTTTACATAATACAAATTTATATTGAAATTGTATTTAAGCTGACTAGAAATTTCGGGATAAAAATATTTTGGATCCCATCAAAATGTGGGAAATTTTATTGAATTCTGTTTTGAATGGTTGGTTGAAATTATTAATCGTTGTCCTAGCTAGAAAATGGGCTGTACTTTTAACAAACTATAAATGGGCTGTAGTAAATTCCATTAGAATTCAAAAATGTGTTGTACATTCTTACAAATCGCAAATAGGCTATAAGTTCTTTGCCACACACTTGTGGGCCTACTAAGTTGACGCGTCCCCTAAAAAAGTAAGTTGACAGGTATGCAAGGCTTTGTCAACTTATAGTCAACACACGGTTCTAGCAGCAGTGTCCGTTGGATGTCCATCCAACGGATGTCGTGCTTCTTCTTCAATCTCAAATATTCTAGCTTCAGCCGCCCAATAGATGATTCCCCCCTGACATCTGGGGCGCACCGTTTCAGAGGATGACTTGTGGGTCTACTAAGTTGACGCGTACCAAGGGCTTTGTCAACTTAATCAATATAAACGATTCTAGCTGCAGTGATCGTACGATGTCCATTCAACGGCTGTCGTGATTCTTCAACCTTTGGTCTTCTTGGTCTAGCCGCCCAAAGCAGCGCCGGTCGTGCCGCCTGCTCCCGCCTCCCGTGGCCGGCTGTGATGCCGCGGAGGCCTCACCTCCCCCTACTACTCCCACCACTGGCCAGGCCCTGCGGCGATGGCAGCCTCACACCGCCACCGAATCAGTGAACCCTCGTACTCCTCTCCGCGTGGGCATCCACTGCTGCGTCTTCCCCGGCTCCGCGTCGTCCCCTTCCTAGGCCTCACCGCCCTCCTCCGCCTTGGTGCTTTCGGCGCAGCGTGGTCAATGTGGTCAACGAATGACTTCCATCAAGAGAGTATTGTACGTGGAGAGGCTGACAGCTAGGTCAACGGCCGCCGCAAGGAAGTGCCTCTTTATTACGCGGAAAATAATTATTCCTCCACCTGACATTAGAGACCCACCGGACGAGCCACCGTATTTCGCGAAAAAACAGTTTCCCCCTGACTACTGTGACCCACCAGCTACATCTTCGCGTGCAAGGAAGTGCGTCCATATTACGGGCAAAAAAATGATTCACCCTGCTGATTGCTGGGACCCACCAACTACATCTTCGCACGCAAGGAAGTGCCTGACAGTCGGGACCCACCTGGTCGAAGCGTATGTAGCGTTGTCATCCTGGTTGCGAACATGTACGTACATACGATCGGTCTATCTGCAGGCTGTAGCGATGATCCATGGCCGTGTAAGGAAGGGCACGTGTCGTAGTAGATGTGCGCACGTAGCATGTACACATACGTACAATGGCCAGGGTGCAAGAAAGTAAATACAGCCACGTACGTACATACATGCGGGGTCTCGAACGCCTACTTGTGCATACGTACGGCCAGGGCTCCTGTACATGGCTGGGTCGGAACAGAGAAACTGCGTCGTCGTCGTGTTCATGGGGAGGCAACGGAATGCGTTGTGTTCATCAGGAGGCAATGGAACGCGTGCTATTCGTTGGGAGCCAACCGGCTTGGACGGAATAGCTGATGGAAATGATGCCTGGCATACCGCAGAACGGAGGAAATGGCCTTGTGTTCGACCAACCACAGTCAAAACGGGATCCTGTTCATCGGGAGGGGTCTGGCATACCGGAAAACAGAGGAAACGGACCTCCTACGGTGGAAACGGGGTCCTGTTGATCGGGAGGGGTGTGGCGTACCGCAAAGCGGAGGAAACATACTTGTGTTGGAGCGCTACAGTCAAAACGGGGGTCCTATTCATCAGGAGGGGTGTGGCGTACCGCAAAACGGGACTCCACGGGATACTGTTCATCTCCACCGTCGACCTCCTCCAGCCTCCATGGGCTACTATTCATCCACCGTCGACCTCCTCCAGCCTCCACCTGCGACTGTTCATCCACGGGATCCTGTTCATCCAGCCTCCACCGCGCACTCCTCCATCGGCTACTGTTCAACCAGCCCTCTCCACGGGGTCCTGTTCAACCACCCCTCCACCGGCTACTGTTCATCCAGCCCTCCACCGGCTACTATTCAACCAGCCCTCCATCGGCTACTGTTCATCCATCCCTCCGCGGGGTCCTGTTCATCTAGCCCTCCATGGGGTCTTGTTCATCCACCGGCTCGATCGATCGGGGTACTGTTCATCCAGCAGCAACGGCCTCTACTACCACGGGGTCCTGTTCACCCAACGCCCCACCGGGAATTGTTCATCCAAACCCCCCAACAATGCTCGTTGTTCATCCAGAGGCAGCATCGATCGGCTTTAGTTAGCAGCAGAGCGAAGGAATCACTCGGTTCAGTTAACAGCAAGGGATCGATCGCTCGGGTTCAGTAACGTAGCTAGTGCAATCGCTCGGGTTTAGTTAGAGCCCAACGCCTCGCTCGGGTTCAGTTAGAGCCCAACGCCTCGCACCCACGCGTGTATGTGTATGAGAGAAGCGCGCATCGCTCGGCCCCCGACCACCCACCATAACCGGGAACTCCCCGATATTTTCCTCGCCCTTGCTTCTACCACGGTTTTTTTCCGTCATGGATGGCCCAAAGAATGTCATGTAGCTGCCTCTCTGGCCCGTCTAGGATGAAAATCCCATTTTCTGTCATGATTTTTTGTCATAGAAGTAGGACCCCACCACATCTATGATGATACCGGGTTTTGTCATAATTATTGTCATAGAAGTGTCATAACTATGACATTTTTTTCGTTTGGCCCAAAATGTCACGGATGTATATTTTTTGTAGTGATTGGCCCGGCCCCCTTGCTCTCCATCTTCTAACGACCAAGACGAGAAGGACGCAAAGTCGGGTAGCTCGTTGCTGCCATGTTGTGCTGTCGTGCTATCCGCTAGGCCCAGCCACAGCCACCGCTCGCCGTGTGCCCACGTCCCTGTCTCGGCAGCGCCTAGCCACACCTCACGCTTGCCCGACGAGTGCTCGACGCCACAACCGACTGCGTCACTCGGTCGCTGTTTGCCTGACTCGAATCGCTCCACCAGTCCACCTGCTCCTGGCATGAAAGGCTCGATCTCGATGCATCGTTCGAGCATGGTGCGTCACTAGAAGGCCAGAATACAGGGCTGGCTAAGGCGGCCTGGCCCAATAAAATGAACGACCTCTCTCTATACTTAGAGATTAGCAATTCACAGAATCCTAGCGATTAGCGAACAAAGCATATATAAATTTTTTTGGACAAAATCAAGGTATGGCGGCTGCCACACCTTGCCCACCGGGGTCGTCCGCCAGTGCCCAAAATGATAGTGGTAAGTTGGTAAGAGACATCATAGATCGTGCCATATCTAATAAAGTATGGTTATGATGTTTGGATACACCATTATGCTGTGGTGTTCGAGGTGGCGTGAGTTGTGAAACTATTCCACATCCTTTTAAATGAAGGCTAAACTCGTAAC
Source organism: Triticum urartu (assembly GCF_003073215.2). NCBI lineage: Eukaryota > Viridiplantae > Streptophyta > Magnoliopsida > Poales > Poaceae > Triticum > Triticum urartu. The sequence continues at coordinate 365,232,136 of NC_053027.1, read as the reverse complement.
TCAAATATTCGCCTCCGCGATCAGATCATAGAAACTTTATTTTCTTGTTATGATGATTCTCCACTTCACTCTGAAATTCTTTGAACTTTTCAAATCTTTCATAGTTGTGTTTCATTAAGTAGATATACCCATATCTACTTAAATCATCTGTGAAGGTCAGAAAATAATGATACCCGCTACGTGCTTCAACACTCATCGGACCGCATACATCAGTATGTATTATTTCCAATATGTTATTAGCTCACTCCATTGTTCCGGAGAACGGAGTTTTAGTCATCTTGCCCATGAGGCATGGTTCGCAAGTATCAAATGATTCATAATCAAGTGATTCCAAAATCCCATTTGCATGGAGTTTCTTTACGTGCTTTACACCAATATGACCTAAATGGCAGTGCCACAAGTATGTTGCACTATCATTATTAACTTTGCATCTTTTGGCATCAATATTGAATATGTGTATCACAATGATCGAGATTCAATAAACCATTTACATTGGTTGTATGACAATAGAAGGTTTTATTCATGTAAATAGAACAACAATTATTCTTTGACTTAAATGAATAACCATATTGCAATAAACATTATCAAATCACATTCATGCTCAACGCAAACACCAAATAACATTTATTTAGGTTCAACACTAATCCCGAAGGTAGAGGGAGTGTGTGATGGCGATCGTATCAACTGTAACGCCCTCGATGTGGCTATATCTCCTACATGTCGAAGCACGACTTAGAGGCATGACCACATTGAAAGCAATGTCGCAAGTAAGGTAATCTTCACAACAACCCATGTAAATAGATAAAAGGGGTAAAGGTACATAGTTGGCTTACACTCGCCACGTCACACAAATAAATGAATAACATTACAATCATCCAATACACTCATGGTCCGACTATGGTACCAAAATAAAAGGTCAACCCCCACATGCGACACGGTCCCCGATCTCCCCAACTGGGCACCACTACTGATCATCTGGGAAAGACACATAGTAACGGCGAGAGTCTTCATCGAACTCCCACTTGACCTCAAGCGCATCGTCTGGAACGTTATCATCGGTCCCTGCATCTGGTTTTGGAAGTAAACTGTGAGTCACGGGGACTCAGCAATCCCGCACCCTCGCGATCAAGACTATTTAAGCTTATAGTTAAGGCAAGGTAATATGTGGAGCTGCATCAAGCGGCTAGCATATATGGTGGCTAACCTGTTCGCAAAAGAGAGTGAGAAGAGAAGGCAAATCACGAACGAAGAACTATGATCAAGAAGTGGTCCTAGAACAACCTACGTCAAGCATTACTCCAACACCATGTTCACTTCCCGGACTTTGCCGAGAAGAGACCATCACGGTAACACACGTGGTTGATTCATTTTAATTAAGTTAAGTTTAATGTTATCTACAACCGGACATTAACAAATTCCCATCTGCCCATAACCGCGGGCACGGCTTTCGAAAGTTCAAATCCCTGCAGGGGAGTCCCAACATAGCCCATCACAAGCTCTCATGGTCAACAAAGGATATTCCTTCTCCCGAGACATTCCGATCAGGCTCGGCATCCCGGTTTTACAAGACATCCTCGACAATGGTAAAACAAGTACAGAAACACCGCCTGAATGTGCCGACAAATCCCGATAGGAGCTGCACATATCTCGTTCTCAGAGCACACTGAGATGAACACTACGTACAACTAAAACCAACCCTCAAGTTTCCCTGAGGTGGCGCTGCATGTGGCTCTGTTTGGACCAACACTCAGAGGAGCACTTGCCCGGGGGGGTTTAAATAAGATGACCCTTGGGCTCCGGAAACCCAAGGGAAAAAGAGGCTTGGTGGCAAATGGTAAAAACCAAGGTTGGGCATTGCTGGAGGAGTTTTATTCAAGGCAAACTGTCAAGGGGTTCCCATTATAACCCAACCGCGTAAGGAACGCAAAATCCGGGAACATAACACCGATATGACGGAAACTAGGGCGGCAAGAGTGGAACAAAACACTAGGCAAAAAGGCCAAGCCTTCCACCCTTTACCAAGTATATAGGTGCATTAAGATAACAAGATAATATAGTGATATCCCAATAATAAAATATGTTCCAACAAGGAACGATCTCCAATCTTCACCTGCAACTAGCAACGCTATAAGAGGGGCTGAGCAAAGCGGTAACATAGCCAATCAACGGTTTGCTAGGACATGGTGGGTTAGAGGTTTGACATGGCAATTTGGGAGGCATGACAAGCAAGTGGTAGGAATCGTAGCATAGGCATAGCAAAAGAGCGAGCATCTAGCAAGCAAAGATAGAAGTGATTTCGAGGGTATGATCATCTTGCCTGCAAAGTTGTCAGAGTTGACTTGATCCTCGTAAGCAAACTCAACGGGCTCCTCGTTAGCGAACTTGTCTCCCGGCTCTACCCAAACAAGACAAAGAAGCAAAAGGAACACAATCAGCCACATGCAATGCTCAAACAAACATGATGCAAACATGGTATGCTATGCGGGATGCGGTATGTGATGCATATGCAAGATTTGACAAGGAATGATTGAACCTGGCCTCAACATGGAAATCCAAGAGTGCCACTGGAAAGGTGAGGTGATTTCGGTTTAAATCGATATAAAGATCACCGGAATCGGATGCACGGTTTGGAAATGGCAAGCAAAACAAATATGACACCGGTCTGCGATAATCAGTAAGTAGCCATCTAAAAGCATCAAGATAATTATTCTACAGCACTCAAACATGACAACAAAATACATGGCAGGGATCCACACATGATGCTTGACAAAATATGAACACTGAGCTATGGACAATTCATCCATTAACAGGTTCAAACAAGCATGGCAAAAGTGCAAATGATAACAGGTTTCAGACTTAGTGAAATTAACACAAGTCTGGAATTTAACATTAGGTAGCACACTTTAGAGCATGAAAAATACATGCTACAGGAACTTAACATGGAAAAGAAAGGCATGGCATAAAGCTACTCAAAGCACTTAACAAAAGTCCCTTAGTGACCTTGAGCCAAAAGGCATCATAAAATACAATTGCAAGCATGTGAACATGGAAAAAACATAAACAGATTACAGACTTGGTGAAAAACTGGAGCATGCAAATCAGTTAACGAGTAGGCATGTTCACGAGCTCGATGCACTCACTACAGAGAATGTCATGACAAACTAAGCATACACCCATCAATAATAAATGTCCTAGAAGCTAGACATGGCAAGAACAACAACATAGCATGCACAGATCAATAGCAACATCCTCGGCAAAATCGCTAACAAGTCAAAAATCTGCCAGGTTTCACAAAATCGCTAAAAAGTAGAGCTTGATTGACTCAAGCTAGGGTGCTCCATAAATGCAAACAAAGACATGTATGAATAGAGCACAACAATTTTAACAAATCATACTTACTGCTCATCCTCAAAAGAGGCACGGATCACTAGGAAACAACATAAACATATGGCATACCGACAAAAACAGAACAAGGACTTAGTGAAATTCTAAGTCCCTGAAATCAGCATACCGATTACGCTACTTTGCAAGCTTGTGCTAGTCACCACACATATCACAAAAATAAATGGTAAGAACATCTATGAAGATGGCATGGCATATAACAAAACTAATGTAGAGCCTAGGAGCATATCATGCACACATTAATCATGGCAAAAATGACAAATATCTATTTGATGTAACAAATCTGGCAAATATATCACATAGCCCTCTTCCAACAGGATTTCGGGAATCAAGATGAGCTCAAATGAAAATGACGCATTGATACGAAATGATGTAATCGTCGAGGCGAACATTTTGATATGCTAAACGCGCAAATCGGAGCTATGGATGCGAAGTTATGGCATGCGGAAAAATGCAAATTAGCTAGGGTTTGGAGGTGAAAAAGTCAACCACGAAGTTCTCAGATCTAGATCCAGCACGCGGTTCGAGGTACGCCGGAGTTGTGGAAGAAAGGGGCCGGAGCTACGGGAGCTCGCCGGAGAGAGGAGGCGCCGGCCGGGGATGATGTCACCGGGGCCGGAGGTGAGGTCGCCGGCGCTGGTGACGGCGGTGGCCGGCGGAGGCCTCGGGCGGCGCGGGCGAGGCCGGTGCGGCGGCCGGAGCTGCTGCAGTGGCTGAGCAGCGTGACAGCCAGCGGGGAGGAAGAAGAACAGCGGCGCGGTGGAGCGTCGCCGGCGGCAACGCGGCGCGGGCGATTGGGCGGCGGGGAGGCGCCCTGGCGGCGCGGCGGCGGATGGGCCTCAGGGGCCCGGAGTGGGCTTCGCGGGCAGGCGGCGGCGGCGGATCTACGGCGCCACGTGGCACGAACTGAGTGGCGGGGCGGTGCGTCTGGCGCGCCCGGACACGTCCGGCGCGCTGAGGGACGACGCGCTGAGGGACGAAAGATCTAGGGTTTGGAAGGAGGGGATCCGGGATTTTCGAGGAGGGGTCTATATATAGGGGTAGAGGGAGCTAGGAAGCTCAGAATGACGTGCGGTTTTCGGCCACGCGATCGTGATCGAACGCTCTAGACGATGGAGAGGGTTTAGGTGGGTTTTGGGCCAGTTTGGAAGGGTGTTGGGCTGTAACACACACGAGGCCTTTTCTGTCCCTCGGTTAACCATTGGAGTATCAAACGAAGTCCAAATGGCCCGAAACTTGACAGGCGGTCTACCGGTAGTAAATCTAGGCTGCATGGAAAGTCTCGGTCCAATCCGGAAATGTTTAACCCCCACACACGAAAAGAGGTATAAAGGACCACCGGAGGAGATAGGAGCGCCGGAATGCAAAACGGGCAACGGGGAAAATGCTCGGATGCATGAGACGAACACGTATGCAAATGCAATGCACATGATGACATGATATGAGATGCATGACAAAGGCAACAACACACGGAGAAAACAACCCGAACCCGAGGAAAAATAAAATAACTTAGCGCCGGAAACGGCAAGAGTTGGGATGCATATAAGGTAAATTACATCCGGGGTGTTACAACACTCCACCAGTACGAAAGGATTTCGCCCCGAGATCTAAGACTGGAAAAACACCGGGTACTCAGAACGGAGGTGATCCTCGCGTTCCCAGGTAGCTTGACGGTCAGAATGGTGTGACCACTTCACTTTGAGGAATTTGATTGACTTATTGCGAGTCTTGCGCTCAGTTTCTTCAAGAATAGCAACTGGGTGCTCACGATAAGAGAGGTCTTCTTGGAGATCAAATGTCTTCGAAGTTGACGGTGCGGTCATGGGTCTTGAAGCACTTGCGGAGCTGAGAGACATGGAACACGTCGTGCACGTTTGCAAAGTTTGAAGGAAGCTCGAGTTGATAGGCGAGATCGCCTCTCTTGCTGACGATCTTGAAAGGACCCACATATCTAGGGGCAAGCTTCCCTTTGATACCGAAGCGACGAGTACCTTTCATTGGAGAGACACGGAGGTAAACATGGTCTCCGATCTCGAAAGCCAAATCATGATGCTTACTATCATAGTAGCTCTTCTGGCGCGATTGCGCTGCTTTGAGGTTATCACGAATGACTTTGCACATTTCCTCTGCCTCTGTGATCAAGTCATTTCCAAGAAGTTGACGTTCACCGGTCTCTGACTAGTTAAGAGGAGTACGGCACTTCCTGCCATAGAGAATTTCAAATGGGGCCTTGCCCGAACTTGCTTGAAAACTGTTGTTGTAGGAGAACTCGGCATATGGAAGACAATCTTCCCACTTCATACCAAAAGAGATAACGCAAGCCCTGAGCATATCTTCGAGAATCTAATTGACACGCTCGACTTGACCGCTAGTTTAAGGATGAAAAGCTGCGCTGAAACGGATGTTGGTGCCCATGGCCTTCTGAAAAGAATCCCAAAACTTGGAGGTAAAGATGCTGCCATGGTCTAAAGAGATCAACTGCGGAATACTGTGCAGAGAGACAATCCGAGAGGTATAAAGCTCCGCCAATTGAGCTGCAGAGATAGACTCTTTGGTAGGCAGAAAGTGAGCCACTTTAGTGAGTTTGTTGATGACAACGAATATAGCATCATTGCCATGCTTTGACTTTGTAAACCCAGTCACGAAGTCCATCTCAATGTGGTCAGACTTCCATTCTAGAATGGCAAGAGGTTGGAGGAGACCAGCTGGTCTATGTTGTTCTTCCTTCACTCTTCTGTAGACATCACATTCATTCACGAACTGAGCAATCTCGCGCTTCATTCGAGTCCACCAATAAGCCTTCTTGAGGTCCTGGTACATCTTCATACTCCCAGGGTGGATAGAGAGGAGTGAATTGTGAGCCTCGTTCATAATGACTTTACGAAGGTCACCTTTAGGCACAACAATGAGATCCTCAAAGAAGAGAGTATCCTTGTCATCAAGGCGATAGCACTTGTACTTGGATTGACTCTTGGCAATCCCAATCTTCACCTTCTTCACCATAGCATCAAGAAGTTGAGCCTCGCGAATCTGATCTTTCAAAGTAGGAGAGACTTGAAGGTTGGCGAGGAAACCTTGAGGAACAACTTGCAAATTGAGTTTGCGGAAAGCTTCACAAAGCTCGGGTTGGTAAGGCTTGAGAATCAAACTGTTGCAATAAGCCTTCCTGCTCAATGCGTCAACAATCACATTGGCCTTGCCTGGAGTATATTCGATACTCGGATTGTACTCTTGAATCATTTTGACCCAACAAGTCTGCCTGAGGTTGAGATTAGGCTGAGTGAAGATGTACTTGAGACTCTTCTGGTCAGTGAAGATGTCCACTTTTCTTCCCAATAAGAGATGTCTCCAAGTCAAAAGAGCATGCACAACTGCCGCCAACTCGAGGTCATGAGTGGGGTAGTTCTTCTCGTTGGGCTTCAACTGGCGAGAGGTATAAGCCACAACTTTCTTCTCTTGCATCAACACCGCACCAAGACCTTGAAGAGAGGCATCACAGAAGACCTCGAACGGTTTGGATCCATCAGGAGGAGTCAGAACTGGAGCAGTGACTAATTTCTCTTTCAGGGTGTTGAAAGCGATGTCACACTCAGGAGACCAAATGTACTTAACGTGTTTCCGGAGAAGGTTGGAAAGCGGATTCGCGATCTTTGAGAAGTTCTGAACGAACCTTCGACAGTAGCTTGCGAGACCAACGAAGCTGCGGAGTTGCTTCACGTTTTGAGGTGGTTCCTAATTCACAATTGCAGACACCTTCTCAGGATTCACCACTATGCCCTTGGCAGAGATGATATGCCCAAGATAGAGAACCTCATCGAGCCAAAACTCGCACTTTGAGAACTTGGCGTAGAACTGATGTTCTCTGAGCTTATCGAGCAACAAACGCAAGTGCTTGGAATGATCTTCCTTCTTCTTGGAAAAGACCAAAATTTCATCGAGGTAGACCAAGACGAAGTCATTTGTGTAGGCGTTGAAGATGAAGTTCATCATGCGAGAGAAAGTCGGCAGAGCGTTTACGAGGCCAAAAGACATGACAGTGTATTCATATGAACCATAGCTTGTTCTGAAAGCCGTCTTGGGGATATCTCGCTCACGGATTCGAATATGGTGATAGCCCATACGGAGATCAAGCTTGGAGAATACTTGAGCACCTTTGAGTTGTTCAAACAGCTCGTTGATGTTGGGAAGTGGGTACTTGTTCTTTATCATCTTCTTGTGCAATGGATGGTAGTCAACACAAAGTCAGTCCGTTCCATCCTTCTTCTTCACAAAAAGAGCTCCACAACCCCACGGAGAAGAACTAGGTCGGATGAGACCCATTCACTCTTGAATATCGAGTTGCTTCTTCAGCTCCTTCAACTCTTCAGGTCCAAGCTTGTAAGGATGTTTGCAAACAGGTTCCATGCCAGGCTCAAGATCAATGACGAATTCAACTGGCCGGTGCGGAGGCATTCCTGGAAGCTCTTCTGGAAAGACGTCTTGATATTCGCAAACGACTGGAATTTGAGAGATGGCATCCAGTTCACCCTTCTCATTGAGAGAAAACAGACAGATGGTATCATCACGAGTGGCAAAGACAATTACATCATCAGACGAATGAGTCAATTGAATCTTCCTGGCATCACAATCAAGATGAGCCTTGTGCTTAGAAAGCCAATCCATTCCGAGAATAAGATCGATATCCGAGTTATCAAGAACCACTGGAGAGGACAGAAACTTGTAGTCGCCCAATGTGATAGAGACATCCGGGACGCAATTGTTAGAAGTCATTTGCTTGCCCGGGGACACAATCTTCAACGGGAAAGGAATCCTTTCGGTCACAAAATCATGCTGGGCAGCAAATGGTCTTGAAATAAAAGAAAGCGATGCACCAGTGTCAAAAAGAACTTTTGCAGGAACATCGTTAACAGGAAGGTTACCCATGATGAAATCTAGCGAGTCCTCTACCTGAGCTACGTTCAACAAGTTGACCTTGGCGTGCTTGGGGTTATGCTTGACCACAGTTGTACTTGCCGATCTCACCGGAGGAGGAGGGAGACGCCTCTGATTGAAGCATTTGTTGGCATAGTGACCCTTCTGTTGGCACTTGTTGCACGTGACCTCTGAAAGCGGACGGTGATACGGAGCACTTGATCTTGGAGCTTGAGACAAAGTCTTGTTCTGAAAGCCAGGGTTGGGTGGGTGGGAAGATCCACTGCCACCTTTGCTCTTCTGCTGATAAGGCTGACAGAACGGAGGAGGAGGAGGAAGCCAATACTTCTGCTGCTTAGCCACTTGAGTTGAGGAAGAAGGAGTTGCATCTCTGACTCGCTTCTTGGAAGCATCGCACTTCAGTTGAGCAGTCTCTTGCTTCATTGCCATGTTGTAAAACTCATCATACCTCTTGGGCTCAAAGAGAACGAGAGCTAGCTGGATTTCTTCTCTGAGACCACCCCTAAACTGGTATATCATGCTCTTCTCGTCAGGGACATCTTGCTTAGAAAAACGGGCGAGCTTCTGAAACATCTTGTTGTACTCGTAAACAGACATAGAGCCTTGCTTCAGGTTGCGGAATTCCTCTCGCTTGCTTTCAACCACGCTCTGAGGAATATGATGAGCTTTGAAGTCTTGACGGAATTCATCCCAGGTAATCACACGGCCTCCTCTGGAATCTTTGTACTGCTGAAACCATTCTGCAGCTTGGTCTTTGAGTTGGAAGGAAGCAAACTTGACAAAGTCCTCAGGCCTGATGTTACTGCACTCGAAATGCTTGCATATGTCCACGAGCCAATCATCAGCGTCTGTTGCCTCAACACAATTGCAGAAGGTCTTTGGCTGGTTAGCAAGGAACTGGTTGAGTGTAGCAAAGTGATTCTGATTGTTGCCTTGGCCCTGGTTTCCTTGATTGCGCTCTTGAAGAAGTTGCATGATCAGCTGCGTGTTTGCATTGGTAGCGGCCATCACAGCTTGCCATGCCTCCGGAGGTGGAGGTGGTGGTGGCGGCTCAGGATTCAGAGTCGTGCGCGTTGGAGGAGCCATCCTAAAGAGGTTGACATCCATTAGCACATTGACAGACAAATATCGAAGCTGAATCAAATGGGTTGAAATTGCAACATATAGTCTTCACATCCGAACCAAATGAATGAATGCATTCCAATTGAAATGGTCACATATCCATAAATTGAGAAGGCACTTAGAATTGAGGAAGAAGAATAAAAACAAGGTATGGAACAAGAACGAATACTTGGTGAGGATTACCCAATCCAAAACCAAATACCCGTGGAAGAAGAACTAGAGCTACAAGAATTCCCACCTATGAAACTCCCGAACCTATCCGGTTATGCAATCAGGTGTTGGGGATACATGGGAAGCATAATATCTCACCCAAATCTAGAAAATCCTACATCCAGCTGTATCCATCCTTCAACACATAACCGGGAAAAACTTTGGAAATCATTTACCTCAACCTTCGAAAAGCATCCGTTATACAAGTTATGGCAATACTCCCGAACTCCCGCCCCAGTACTGGGTGGCGTCGAGGTTATCTCACCAACAACTGCATAAAAGAGATTTTCGATGTTGGCGAAACTCAGGTATTCCAGAATCTCAACGATAAAATTGTGATGACAATACCTCGGAGCTCAACTCCCCGGGACACTGCCACAAATCCTAAATAACAGGAGGCACCAAGAACAATGTTCTCGTCACAAATCGACTGGAACGATTCCAAGATATCCGTGTGATCCTAAATTTTTTTTAGTGAAATTTGAGAAGAGAAGAGTCAAAACTCTACGTCAGGATGCCTTACCAGAGCGATGAAGGGACTGGGGAGTAAAAAGAATTCCTAACTCTCCGATATATATAATCCTAAATGACTCAAAACATCTTTTCTAGACTCAACAACACCAATGATTCAATCAAGCAGGGGGCTCCTAAGGTCGGGGAAGGCTCTGATTACCAACTTGTAACGCCCTCGATGCGGCTATATCTCCTACGTGTCGAAGCACGACTTAGAGGCATAACCGCATTGAAAGCGATGTCGCAAGTAAGGTAATCTTCACAACAACCCATGTAAATAGATAAAAGGGGTAAAGGTACATAGTTGGCTTACACTCGCCACGTCACACAAATACATGAATAACATTACAATCATCCAATACACTTATGATCCTACTACGGTACCAAAATAAAAGTTCAACCCCCACATGCGACACGGTCCCCGATCGCCCCAACTGGGCACCACTACTGATCATCTGGGAAAGACACATAGTAACGGCGAGAGTCTTCATCGAACTCCCACTTGAGCTCAAGCGCATCGTCTGGAACGGTATCATCGGTCCCTGCATCTGGTTTTGGAAGTAAATTGTGAGTCACGGGAAGTCAGCAATCCCGCACCCTCGCGATCAAGACTATTTAAGCTTATAGGTAAGGCAAGGTAATATGTGGAGCTGCAGCAAGCGACTAGCATATATGGTGGCTAACCTGTTCGCAAAAGAGAGCGAGAAGAGAAGGCAAAGCATGAACGAAGAACTATGATCAAGAAGTGATCCTAGAACAACCTACGTCAAGCATTACTCCAACACCGTGTTCACTTCCCAGACTCCATCGAGAAGAGACCATCACGGTAACACACACGGTTGATTCATTTTCATTAAGTTAAGTTTCATGTTATCTAGAACCGTACATTAACAAATTCCCATCTTCCCATAACCGCGGGCACGGCTTTCGAAAGTTCAAATCCCTGCAGGGGAGTCCCAACTTAGCCCATCACAAGCTCTCATGGTCAACGAAGGATATTCCTTCTCTCAAGACATTCCGATCAGGCACGGCATCCCGGTTTTACAAGACATCCTCAACAATGGTAAAACAAGTCCAGCAACACCGCCCGAATGTGACGACAAATCCCGATAGGAGCTGCACATATCTCGTTCTCAGGGCACACTCAGATGAACACTACATACAACTAAAAAAAACCCTCAAGTTTGCCTGAGGTGGCGCTGCAAGTGGCTCTGTTTGGACCAACACTCAGAGGAGCACTGGCCATGAGGGGTTTAAATAAGATGACCCTTGGGCTCCGGAAACCCAAGGGAAAAAGAGGCTTGGTGGCAAATGGTAAAAACCAAGGTCGGGCATTGCTGGAGGAGTTTTATTCAAGGCGAACTGTCAAGGGGTTCCCATTACAACCCAACCGCGTATGGAAACGCAAAATCCGGGAACATAACACCGATATGACGGAAACTAGGGCGGCAAGAGTTGAACAAAACACTAGGCAAAAAGGCCAAGCCTTCCACCCTTTACCAAGTATATAGGTGCATTAAGATAACAAGATAATATAGTGATATCCCAATAAAAAACAATGTTCCAACAAGGAACGATCTCCAATCTTCACCTGCAACTAGCAACGCTATAAGAGGGGCTGAGCAAAGCGGTAACATAGCCAATCAACGGTTTGCTAGGACATGGTGGGTTAGAGGTTTGAAATGGCAATTTGGGAGTAATGATAAGAAAGTGGTAGGCATCGTAGCATAGGCATAGCAAAAGAGCGAGCATCTAGCAAGCAAAGATAGAAGTGATTTCGAGGGTATGATCATCTTGCCTGCAAAGTTGTCAGAGTTGACTTGATCCTCGTAAGAAAACTCAACGGGCTCCTCGTTAGCAAACTCGTCTCCCGGCTCTACCCAAAAAAGACAAACAAGCAAAAGGAACACAATCAAGCACGTGCAATGCTCAAACAAACATGATGCAAACATGGCATGCTATGCGGGATGCAGTATGTGATGCATTTGCAATATTTGACAAGGAATGATTGAACCTGGCATCAACATGGAAATCCAAGAGTGCTGCTGGAAAGGTGATGTGATTTCGGTTGAAATCGATATAAAGATCACCGGAATCGGATGCACGGTTTGGAAATGGCAAGCAAAAGAAATATGGCACCGGTCTGCGATAATCAGCAAATAGCCATCTAAAAGCATCAAGATAATTATGCTACGGCAATCAAACATGACAACAAAATACATGGCAGGTATCCACTCATGATGCTTGACAAAAGATGAACACTGAGCTACAGCCAATTCATCCATTAACAGGTTCAAACAAGCATGGCAAAAGTGCAAATGATAACAGGTTTCAGACTTTGTGAAATTAACACAAGTCTGGAATTTAACATCAGGTAGCACACTTTAGAGCATGAAAACTACATGCTACAGGAACTTAACATGGAAAAGCAAGGCATGGCATAAAGCTACTCAAAGCACTTAAAAAGAGTCCCTTAGTGACCTTGAGCCAAAAGGGATCATAAAATACAATTGCAAGCATGTGAACATGGAAAAAACATAAACAGATTACAGACAGTGAAAAACTGGAGCATGCAAATCAGTTAACGAGTAGGCATGTTCACGAGCTCAATGCACTCACTACAGAGCATGTCATGACAAACTAAGCATACACCCATCAAGAATAAATGTCCTAGAATCTAGACATGGCAAGAACAACAACATAGCATGCACAGATCAATAGCAACATCCTCGGCAAAATCGCTAACAAGTCAACAATCTGCCAGGTTTCACGAAATAGCAAAAGTAGAGCTTGATTGACTCAAGCTAGAGTGCTCCATAAATGCAACCAAAGAAATGGATGGATAGACCACCACAATTTTAACAAATCATCCTTACTGATCATCCTCAAAAGAGGCATGGATCACTAGGAAACAACATGAACATATGGCATACCAAAAAAAAATCAGAACAAGGACTTAGTGAAATTCTAAGTCCCCGAAATCAGCATACCGATTAAGCTAGGGTTTGGAGGTGAAAAAGTCAACCGCGAAGTTCTCAGATCCAGATCCAGCATGCGATTCGAGGTACGCCGGAGTTGTGGAAGGAAGGGGCCGGATCTACGGGAGCTCGCCGCAGAGAGGAGGCGCCGGCTGGGGATGATGTCACCGGGGCCGGAGATGAGGTCGCTGGTGCTGGTGACGGCGGAGGCCTCGGGCGGCGCGGGCGTGGCCGGTGCGGCGGCCGGAGCTGCTACAGCGGTGGGGCAGCGCGACGGCCAGCGGGGAGGAAGGAGAACAGTGGCGCGGCGGAGCGTCGCCGGCGGCAAGGCGGCGCGGGCGATTGGGCGGCGGGGAGGCGCCCTGGCGGCGCGGCGGCGGATGGGCCTCGGGGGCCCGGAGTGGGCTTCCCGGGCCAGCGGCGGCGGCGGATCTATGGCGCCACGTGGCGCGAACTGAGTGGCGGGGCGGTGCGTCCGGTGCGCCCGGACACGTCCGGCGCGCTGAGGGATGAAAGATCTAGGGTTTGGAAGGAGGGGATCCGGGATTTTCAAGGAGGGGTCTATATATAGGGGTAGAGGGAGCTAGGAAGCTCAGAATGAGGTGCGGTTTTCGGCCACGCGATCCTGATCGAATGCTCTAGACGATGGAGAGGGTTTAGGTGGGTTTTGGGCCAGTTTGGAAGGGTGTTGGGCTGCAACACACACGAGGCCTTTTCGGTCCCTCAGTTAACCGTTGGAGTATCAAACGAAGTCCAAATGGCACGAAACTTGACAGGCGGTCTACCGGTAGTAAATCAAGGCTGCATGGAAAGTCTCGGTCCAATCCGGAAATGTTTAACCCCCACGCACGAAAAGAGGTAGAAAGGACCACCGGAGGAGATAGGAGCGCCGGCATGCAAAACGGGCAACGGGGAAAATGCTCGGATGCATGAGACGAACACGTATGCAAATGCAATGCACATGATGACATGATATGAGATGCATGACAAAGGAAACAACACACGGAGACAAAAACCCGAACCCGAGGAAAAATAAAATAACTTAGCACCGGAGACGGCAAGAGTTGGGATACATATAAGATAAATTACATCCGGGGTGTTACATCAACCTTGGAATCACTTCCAACACACATCGTCACCTCGTCCTTAACTAGTATCTGTTTATTCTACAACTCCTGTTTCGAGTTACTAATCTTAGCAACTGAACCGGTATCAAATACCTAGGGGATACTATCAATACTAGTAAGGTACACATCAATAACATGTATATCAAATATACCTTTGTTCACTTTGCCATCCTTCTTATCCGCCAAGTATTTGGGGCAGTTCCATTTCCAGTGACCATTTCCTTTGCAGTATAGGCACTCAGTTTCATGCTTGGGTCTAGCTTTGGGCTTCTTCATGGGAGCGGCAACTTGCTTGCCATTCTTCTTGAAGTTCCCTCTCTTTCCCTTGCCTTTTTTCTTGAAACTAGTGGTCTTGTTTAACCATCAACACTTGATGCTCTTTCTTGGTTTCTACCATCGCCAATTTCAGCATCGCGAAGATCTCGGGAATTGTTGTTGTCATCCATTGCATATAATAGTTCATCATGAAGTTCTAGTAGCTTGGTGATAGTGACTAGAGAACTTTGTCAATCACTATCTTATCTGGAAGATTAAATCCCACTTGATTCAAGCGATTGTAGTACCCAGACATTCTGAGCACATGCTCACTTGCTGAGCTATTCTCCTCCATCTTGTTGGCAAAGTACTTGTCAGAGGTCACATACCTCTCAACACGGGAATAAGTCTGAAATACCAATTTCAACTCTTGGAACATCTCATATGTTCCATGGTGTTCAAAACGTTTTTGAAATCCCGGTTCTAATCCGCAAAGCATGGCGCACTAAACTATCAAGTAGTCATCATATCAAGCTTGCAAAACATTCATAACATCTGCATTTGCTCCTACAACACGTTTTTCACCTAGCGGTGCATCAAGGACATAATTCTTCTGTGCAGCAATGAGGATAATCCTCATATCATGGACCCAGTCTGCATCATTGCTACTATCATTTGTCAACTTAGTTTTCTCTAGGAACATATCAAAAATATATAGGAGCTATATCGCAAACTGTTGATCTAAATATATAGGAGCTATATCGCAAACTATTTATCTACAACATAGATATGCAAAATACTATCAGGACTAAGTTCATGATAAATTAAGTTCAATTAATCAAATTACTTAAGAACTCCAAATTAAATAGACATCCCTCAAGTCATCTAAGTGACACGTGATCCAAATCAACTAACCCATGTACGATCATCACGTGAGATGGGGTAGTCATCAATGGTGAACATCTCTATGTTGATCATATCTACTATATGATTTACATTCGACCTTTCGGTGTCCAGTGTTCTGAGGCCATGTCTGTACATGCTAGGCTCGTCAAGTTTAACCCAAGCATTCTGCATGTCCAAAACTGTGTTGCACCCGTTGTATGAGAACGTATAGTCTATCACACCTGATTATCACGTGGTGTTTGACCACGACAAACTTTTGCAATAGTGCATACTCAGAGAGTACACTTCTACCTTGATATTTAGTGAAGGGATCATCTTATAATTCTACCACCGTACTAAGAAAAATAATATGTATAAAGGATAAACATCACATGCAATCAAAATACGTGACATGATATGGCCATCATCATCTTGTGTTTTTGATCTCCATATCCAAAGCATCATCATGATCTCCATCGTCACCGAGTCGACAACTTGATCTCCATCGTTGCGTCATGGTCGTCTCGCAAACTATTGCTTCTACAATTATCGCTAACGCATAGTGATAAAGTAAAGCAATTACATGGCGTTTGCATTTCATACAATAAAGAGACAACCTAAGGCTCCTGCCGGTTGCCGATAACTTACAAAACATGATCATCTCATACAATAATATATATCACATCATGTCTTGACAACATCACATCACAACATACCCTGCAAAAACAAGTTAGACGTCCCCTAATTTGTTGTTGCAAGTTTTACGTGGATGCTACGGGCTTCTAGCAAGAACCATTATTACCTACGCATAAAACCACAACGGTGTTTCATCAAGTTTGTTGTTTTAACCTTATTCAAGGACCGGCCGCAGTCAAATTTGATTCAACTAAAGTACGAGAAACAAACACCCGCCAGCCACCTTTATGCAAAACTAGTTGCATGTCTATCGGTGGAACCGGTCTCATGTGCGTGGACATGTAAGGTTGGTTCGAGACGCTTCATCCCACAATACCGTCGAATAAAAATAAGACGTTGGTGGTAAGCAGTATGACTATCACCGCCCACAACTCTTTGTGTTCTACTCGCGCATATCTTCTAAGCATAGACCTAGCTCTGATATCACTGTTGGGAATCGTTGCATGGAAAACAAAAATATTCCTATGCACACGCAATGATCTATCCATGGGGATGCATAGCAACGAGGGGGGGGGTGTCTACGTAACCTCATAGACCGTAAGCAGAAGTGTTTCACAATGCGATTGATGTAGTCAAACTTCTTCGTGCCTCAACCGATCAAGTACCAAACGCACGCCACCTCTGTGTTTTGCACATGTTCAGCTCAGCGACGTCCCTTGCCTTCTTGATCCAGCAATACGTCGAGGTAGTAGATGAGTTCCGTCAGCATGACGGCATGGTGAAAATGATGGTGAAGTGATCTTCGTAGGGCTTCGCCTAAACACTAGGAAAATATGATCGGGGATGTACACTATGGAGGGGGCGCCGCACACGGCTAGGCAAATGTATGTTGTGTGCTAGGTGCACCCCTCCTCATATATATAGGTGCGAGGGAGAGGGGAGAGGTCAAGGAGCGCCCCAAGTAGGTCTAAATCCTACTTGGGCTCCTTCCCTTGGCCGTGCCCCCCTGCCATGTTTGTCGAAGGGGGGAAGGAAAGAGGGGGGAGAGGGAAGGAAGTGGGAATCCTAATCCACACTTACATTTCCCTTCTCCCCTTTCCTTATCCTCCTTAGGCCGGCCCATATGGGGGGCGCACCAGCTCCTTGTGGCTGGTGTGTTTCCCCTCTTGCCCCATAAGGCCCACATCTTTTGCCGGGGGTGCCCGAAACCCTTTCCGGTGACCCGATAAGTACGCGATACCCCTCGAAACACTTGCGATGTCCGAATACCATCGTCCTATATATCAATCTTTACCTGTCGAAAATTTCAAGACTCCTCATCATGTCCGTGATCTCATCCGGGACTCCGAACAACATTCGGTAAGCAAATTACATAACTCATATATCGTCATCGAACGTTAAGCGTGCGGACCCTACGGCTTTGAGAACTATGTAGACATGACCGAGACATGATGACCCACAAGTATAGGGGATCTATCATAGTCCTTTCGATAAGTAAGAGTGTCAAACCCAACGAGGAGTAGAAGGAAATGATAAACGGTTTTCAGCAAGGTATTCTCTGCAAGTACTGAAATAAGTGGTAACAGATAGTTTTGTGATGAGATAATATGTAACGAGCAACAAATAACAAAAGTAAATAAAAGTGCAGCAAGGTGGCCCAATCCTTTTTGTAGCAAAGGTCAAGCCTGGACAAACTCTTATATAAGGAAAAGCGCTCCCGATGACACATGGTAATATCGTCAAGCTAGTTTTCATCATGTTCATATCATTCATGTTCGGTACTTTGATAATTTGACATGTGGGTGGACCGGTGCTTGAGTGTTGTTCTTACTTGAACAAGCATCCCACTTATGATTAACCTCTATTGCAAGCATCCGCAACTACAACAAAAGTATTAAGGTAAACCTAACCATATCATGAAACATACGGATCCAAATCAGCCCTTACGAAGCAACGCATAAACTAGGTTTTAAGGTTTTGTCACTAGAAACCCATCATCTACTTATTACTTCCCAATGCCTTCCTCTAGGCCCAAATAATGGTGAAGTGTTATGTAGTCGACGTTCACATAACACCAATAGAGGCTAGACAACATACATCTCATCAAAATATCGAGCGAATGCCAAATTCACATGACTACTAATAGCAAGACTTCTCCCTTGTCCTCAAGAACAAACGTAACTACTCACAAAAGCATGAACATGTTCATAATCAGAGGGGTATTAATATGCATATAGGATCTGAAAATATGATCTTCCACCAATTAAACCAACTAGCATCAACTACAAGGAGTAATTAACACTACTAGCAACCTACTAGCACCAATCCGTGGAGTTTCAGGACTTTTGGAGTTGTGCAGAATAGGTCTCTAATATTTGCTCCTTTTCCAGCCCAGAATTCCAGCAGCCGGCATTCTCCCTCCTTATGTAAACCTTGTAAAATAAGATAGAATAGCCATAAGTATTGTGACATAATGTGAAATAACAGCCCATAATGCAATAAATATTGATATAAAGCATGATGCAAAATGGACGTATCAACCCCCCCAAGCCTAGACCTCGCTTGTCCTCAAGCGAAAAGCCGAAATCGAAAAATGTGTCCACATGTTTAGAGATGAAGGTGTCGATAAAAATAAAATACGGACATGAGGGCATCATGATCATTCTTATAACAACAACTTATATAATGTTTGTCATATGATCTCTAATGCTAGAGTAATAATTCAATCACAATATCAAGTATGAATCGTAAACTTCATTGAAAACTAACAAACTACAATCTCGGTCATTGAAGCAATTGCAATTTATCATAACATAGGAGAGAGTCAATGTATAAGAGCTTTTCAGCAAGTCCACACACTCAACTATCATATAATCTTTCACAATTGCTGACACTCACGCAATACTTATGGGTGTGGAGTTTTAATCGGACACAGAGAAAGATAGGGGCCTATAGTCTTGCCTCCCAACGTTTTACCTCAAGGGTAATGTCAACAGTAATAGTTCATGAAAAACCACATCCAATTAGCCATATATACCGGGATCTTTCCAACATACTGTGCTTGCCACAGGGTAAAATGTAAAAAGGAAGGGTGAAGATCACCATGACTCTTGCATAAGGTAGAAGATAATGATAAAAGATAGGCCCTTCGCAGAGGGAAGCAGAGGTTGTTATGCGCTTTTATGGTTGGATGGACAAAATCTTAATGCAAAAGAACGTCACTTTATATTGCCCCTTGTGATATGAACCTTTATTATGCAGTCCGTCGCTTTTATTACTTCCACATCACAAGATCGTATAAAGCTTATTTCTCCCACACCAATCAATCAAACATATTTAGAGAGCAATTTTTATTGCTTTGCACCGATGACAAGTTACTTGAAGGATCTTATGCAATCCATAGGTAGGTATGGTGGACTCTCATGGAAAAACTGGTTTAAGGGTATTTGGAAGCACAAGTAGTATCTCTACTCAGTGTTGAGAATTTGGCTAGCATGAGGGGGAATGGCAAGCTCAACATGTTGGAGGATCCAAGACAATATAATTTATCTCAGATGTAACAAAACATAACCCATTACGTTGTCTTCCTTGTCCAATGTTAACTCTTTAGCATGTCATATTTTAATGAGTGCTCACAATCGTAAAAGATGTCCAAGATAGTATATCTATATGTGAGGACTTCTCTTTCTTTATTACTTCCTATTAATTGCAACGATGACCAAAACTATGCTTGTCAACTCTCAACAACTTTTACTAATCATACTTTTTCTATGTGAGCTCATTACTCTCCATGAGATCCATATGATCTCTTTGTTTCTTTTTATTTCTTTCTCTTTTCTTTTATTCACTTAGGATCATGGAAAAATAATCAAGCCCTTGACTCAACACTAATCTTTATTATATAGCTCACAGACTTGATTACATAGAAGGATAATAAAGCAAAACTCACAACTAGATCATGCCATAAACTTTATTCTACCAGATCAAAATACTACTAATAAGATCGAACTAAGGAAAACGGTAAAGATAAAAGTGATGGTGATACGATACCGGGGCACTCCCCCAAGCTTGGCAGTTGCCAAGTGGAGTGCCCATACCAAGATACTGAATTCTTCTTTGTTGGAGGAGACGGTGGTGATTTTGTTGATGGCGTAGGCTGCTTCCTTAATTTGCGTTTGAGGACAGAATTTTGGTCCCTTAGGTCCTCGATCTCCTAGTCCAAGCTCAGTATCTTTTTGCATAGTTCCTGCTTGTTCTCCTACAAGAGGCGAAAATGGATAAACTCGATCTTAGGTTTCTTTACCCTATCTGGGAGGCTTGACTTTTTGAACTCCACATTCATGTCCCCAAGTTGAGGTAGTGGGACTTCATCTTCATCTGAGCTCGTCTCCTCCTTTCTCTTGGGTTCATAGTCTTATTATTATTCCGTAGTCCAACCACAAGGCTCCACATCCCCATAAACCTTAGGATCTGCAAGGTAATCGGCCACATAGCTTTCTCCTTCCGAATCCTGGGACGACATGTTGCTCTGTCTGCAGCAGGACAGCTCAAAACAAAGACAAGGGATTTTTGCGTGATACGGGAGTCAAAACCTTCGGGAGAATATATAATGAATTTTTACCGACCAAAATACGTATCGTGCGAGAAAACGGAGTCCGGAAGGCACACGAGGTGCTCACGAGGTAGGGGGCGCACCCAGGGGGTAGGGCGCGCCCTCCACCCTCGTGAGGCCCTCGTGTCCTTCCCGGACTGCCACTTAATTTTCTATTTTTCTAAATATTCCAAAACGGAGAAATATTGCCTTAAAAGTTGTTTTGGAGTCGGTTTACTTACCGTACCACATACCTATTCCTTTTCGGAGTCTGGAACATTCTGGAAAGTGTCCCTTATGTATTCCTCCGGGGTTACGGTTTCAACAATATTGGTTTCAACATTTATGGGATTACCTAAGATATAATGTTTAATTCTTTGACCATTTACCACCTTCAGATTTGTGCCTTCGAAGTTGTTGATTTTTATGGCACCGGCACGATAGACCTCCTCAATAACATATGGGCCTTCCCATTTAGAGAGAAGTTTCCCTGCAAAAAATCATAAACGAGAGTTGTATAGCAATACATAATCACCTACATTAAACTCATGCTTTTGTATCCTTTTGTCATGCCATCTTTTAACCTTTTCTTTAAACAACTTGGCATTTTCATAAGCTTGGGTTCTCCATTCATCAAGTGAGCTAATATCAAATAACCTCTTTTCACCGGCAAGTTTGAAATCATAGTTGAGCTCTTTAATAGCCCAATATGCCTTATGTTCTAGTTTGAGAGGTAAGTGACATGCTTTTCCATATACCATTTTATACGGAGACATACCCATAGGATTTTTATATGCAGTTCTATAGGCCCATAATGCATCATCAAGTTTCTTTGACCAATTCTTTCTAGACCTATTGACAGTCTTTTGCAAAATTAATTTGAGTTCTCTATTACTCAATTCTACTTGACCACTAGATTGTGGGTGATATGGAGATGCAATTCTATGATTAACGTCATATTTAGCAAGCATTTTACGGAAAGCACCATGGATAAAATGTGAACCACCATCAGTCATTAAATATCTAGGGACTCCAAACCTATGAAAAATAACTTCTTTAAGCATTTTAATACAAGTGTTATGATCAGCACTACTAGTTGGAATAGCTTCTACCCACTTAGTAATGTAATCAACAGCAACTAAAATATGTGTATATCCATTAGAGGCAGGAAAAGGTCCCATATAATCAAAGCCCCGAACATCAAACAGTTCAATAACAAGTGAACAGTTCATAGGTATTTCTTGACGTCTACTAATATTACCAATTCTTTGACATTCATCACAAGATAGGACAAACTTACAGGCATCCTTGAAGAGAGTAGGCCAATAAAAACCGGATTGCAATACCTTATGTGCAGTTCTATCTCCCGCGTGGTGTCCTCCATAAGTTTCGGAGTGGCACTTGTGTAGGATATGTTCCTGTTCATGCTCAGGTACACAACGTCTAATAACACCACCTACTCCTTCCTTATAAAGATGTGGGTCATCCCAAAAGTAATGTCTCAAATCATAGAAGAACTTTTTCTTTTGTTGATATGTGAAGCTAGGTGGTATAAATTTAGCAACTATGTAATTAGCATAATCAGCATACTAAGGGGTACTACGAGAAGTACTTATGACATTTAATTGTTCATCAGGAAAACTATCATCAATAGGTAGTGGGTCATCAAGAACATTCTCTAACCTAGATAAGTTGTCTGCAACGGGGTTCTCAGCTCCTTTTCTATCAACAATATGCGAATCAAATTCTTGTAGCAAGAGAAACCATCTAATAAGTATAGGTTTAGCATATTTCTTCTCCATAAGATGTTTAATAGCAGCATGATCAGTGTGGATAGTTACTTTAGAATCAACAATATAAGGTCTGAACTTATCACAAGCAAATACAACTGCTAAAAGTTCCTTTTCAGTAGTAGCATAATTTCTTTGATTATTGTCTAGAGTCTTACTAGCATAATGGATAACATTTAATTTCTTATCAACTCTTTGCCCTAGAACAGCACCTACAGCATAATCACTAGCATCACACATAATTTTAAAGGGTAAATTCCAATCAGGTGGCTGAACAATAGGTGCAGAGACTCATGCTTTCTTAAGTATTTCAAATTCTTCTACACAATCATCATCAAATACAAATGGTATATGTTTTTGTAATAAATTAGTCAGAGGCCGAGAAATTTTTGAGAAGTCCTTGATGAACCTCCTATAAATTCCAGCGAGACCAAGGAAACTTCTTATACCTTTGATGTCCTTGGGACATGGCATCTTTTCAATAGCATCAACCTTGGCTTTATCAACTTCAATACCTCTTTCAAAAACTTTATGCCCCAAGACAATACCTTCATTAACCATAAAGTGGCACTTTTCCCAATTCAAGACAAGATTAGTTTCTTCACATCTCTACAAAACTCGATCAAGATTGCTCAAGCAATCATCAAAAGTAGATCCATAGACGGAAAAGTCATCCATGAAAACCTCACAAATCTTTTCACAAAAGTCAAAGAATATAGCCATCATGCATCTTTGAAAGGTAGCAGCTGCATTACATAAACCAAAAGGCACACGTCTATAGTAACAAGTGACAGTAAATTTCAGCACACTATACAAATTTTTCCTTACCAAATTCCACCTACCAAAGGCGCTTCTCTCAGGACCCCGATTCCAAGTCACATCGATCTAGCCGGTAACACCTCATATCACTTTGCGGCCTCACGCACGGTATCCCACGGGTGACGCCTTACCATGGCCCGGGACCGTTTGCGCCTTTTGGCTCACGTATATGACAGTGTCGCTAGCATCCATATGACAGAGAACCCGGGCCGACATGGCTAGTCGTCAACCCAAAGCGGCACAGACCTATGGAGACAGGCATACATGAATCACATCGAACATGTCGGTCATCAACGAGTGATTCCGGGCTGTAGCACTGGGCTAACAGGACTCCGGGGAACCCCGGGCTATAGTAGGCTAGGCAGGACTCCGGAAGTCACCGTGTGACATTTCCCCGAAGGGACAGACATAGGGACGTAGTGAAACACATGCCGGCCTGTCAAGTGTCCCGAGCAGTAGTGCTGGGCTAGCAGGACTCCGGTGAACCGGGCTGTAGCGGACTACTATGGCTCGAGGAACACTAGACTACATTTCCCCATAAGAAAGGCTGTCAAGGATAAACAACTAGATTGGCGGATCCCACTCATACCAAGCATTTCAATCATACACACAATATGCCTGATATGAGTACATACAACATGGCATCACCACAAAACTCTACCACTCAAGTACTTTATTTAAAGGCTCCAGAGAGCCATACATAACATGTTCATACAGATAGGGGTCACATGACCCGACACTCAAGTCATACAAACATACAAGCACATGCGGAAGCAACTAGTCTGGGTACAGACTCTAGAAAGAAAGAAGGCATCTCGAAGCCTGTCTATCTACATAGGCCCTCCATGGCCAGGGTCACCACCTGGGTGGCTAGTCACTCATCGACGTCAAGGTCTACATAGAACCCATCGGAGGGGGCAGTGTTGTCGTCTGAAAACAATAAATAAGCAAAACATGAGTACAAAGGTACTCAACAAGTCTTACATCAGAACCTAATATACATGCTTATTCTCAAGAAGGCGGTGGGGTTGATGCAGCAAGCCAGCTTTGACTCTTGGCTAAGCTATCCTACGGAACTTCACCAGTAAAATAGTTTTCGCACACGAGTCCACTACTCACCAACACAATACTCCATCGGGGATCCTCCCTCGTCATCCTACGAGAGGGCCATCCTCGGTACTCACACTTTATCTTGAGTCTTTTAGTAGTATCCATTAACTTGTCTATGAACTGTATATGCAACCAAGTAGTCCTTTACCGCGGACGCGGCTATTCAAATAGTTTTATACCCTGCAGGGGTGTACTTCGTCACACATGTTTCCACCACTTAGCGTCTGCACACGACATGTGCTCGGCAGACTTTAAGCGAAAACTGACGTGGGTGTAGACCACGACCTGACTAACCTCACAAGTCTCTAGTCCAGGTTTATCGCCTATTCAGGTCCCATCCACAAGGAAATCCGGCCGGGGTGTCCTCAACGGCCCCAAACGATGTGAACAGGGTTCCCGCGACACCAAACGGGTGACTCGGTACACCGTGCCACGGTGTATCTACCGCAACATAGCCCACCCCTAGGGTCAGCGCTACGCACGGCCGCCAACACGTGTCCTACAAACACCAGAAACTAGTTGCAACTCCTGGACAGAGGCGAGAGGGGTCAGTAAGTCAAGCGAGGTCATATTTCAGGGCCCAATGTGTGGTAGTAGCTGAATCTTAAATCACGCATACAGATCTCAGTGCTTAGGGACGGCCTCAATGAAACAACCCACCATGTACTCCTACGTGGCCTCTCATCGATACCTTTACCAAGACATGTTCAACGCATCCCTCACATTACCGGCATAAGCATTTCACTCTAGCCCATCTCCCAGATGAACCAGACCTGACACAACTCTAATCATAGCAGGCATAGCAAGGTAAGAATCACATACATGGCTCAATCAACTCCTACACATGCTAGTGGGTTTCATCTAGTTACTGTGGCAATGATAGGTCATGCAGAGGATAAGGTTTCAACTACCGTAGCACACAGCAGTTTGAATCGCCTTGTCTTAATGCAGTAAACAAGAGCAGAAGCGAGAACATGGGTTTGTATCGGAATGATCAATGGTTGCTTGCCTGATGGAGTGGTAGTGGGATACTGCCCTTCAGTTGGATACTCGTGGATATCCTCGGAGGCAGAACCTACCACGAAGAACACATCGTAATACAGTCAACACATGACGATATGCAACAATATGATGCATGCTATGACATGGCAATATGTATGTGTCTTGGCCTAATGCAAGTTATATTAGAAAGGAATGAACTCATTTGAATCAAAGATTCAAATATTAGCTCATTAAACATGGCCTTAATAGTGCTTTTCCTTATTCTGCCTAAACAGCAAGGTAACTTGTTTTGTCATGCATGAAACCATTACAGTTGGATAGATTGAATTTTTCTGATAATTTTTCATATATAATTTATCTCATTTGGAGCTATGGTTGAATTTCTATGAATTTTTGAAGTTTGAACTATTTTCTGGAATTTCCTGAATAAGAATAAATCCAGAAAATCAATTACTGCGTCAGCATTGCGTCAGGGTGACGTCAGCAGGTCAAAGGCGCCAGCCCAGGTCAACCTGACTGGTGGGCCCCTTCTGTTAGCCTCTCAGCTAATTAGCAAAATTAGATTAACACTAATTAGTTGTCAGTGGGGCCTGGGCCCACATGTCAGTGACTGATTTAATTAAAATTAATTAAGACTAATCCTAATTTAGTTAGCCGACCGGCCCCACCTGTCATAGACTCAGGGGGGGTCTTCCTGGGCCCACCCAGGGGTCAAACTGGGTCAACTCGCCGGCGGCTCGACGCCGGCGAGGCCCGAGACGGCGGAGGGCTTCGGATTTGGTCCTCCGGTGACCAAATCGACGGCGGAGACGTGCTACGCGTAGCTGGGGCTCGTGCGCATCTAGTGGGGCAAGTGGGAGGAGCTGGGGTGGAGCGAGCTCACCGGAATCGAGCTCGTGGCGGCGGCCAGAGTTCGGGCGAGGTCGGTTTCGAGGCTACGATGCATGGGAGGAAGAACTGGTGGTGGCTACGGGTCCCTGGTGCTGCGCTGAGCACGGTGAGGCGCTCGAACGCGTGCTTGCACGGCCGTAGCCACGACGGTGGCATGGCCGGCGGCGAGGAGCGCTCGGGCTCGGAGGGGGCGGTGGCTACGAGGCGTAATCGAGCACGGGAACTAGGGGGAAAGGAAGAGGAGCTCACAGCGGAGTTGGAGAGGGGGTCAGCGGGCTCGGGGAGGTCCTGGCGGCGGCGAATTCGACCGGAGATGGCTCGGGTGCCCGAGGTTGAAGACGAGGGCGAAGGCGGCGATGCAGGGCCTCCGGCGATGCGTGGCTTGGTGGGGAGGACGAGGGAGTCGAGGCGGAGCTAATGGGCTCATCGGAGGGGCGAGGGGGTGTCTGTGGTGGCAACTACGGCGATCGGCGGCGAGGTACGTGCTCGGCCGTCGCGGGAGAGAGAGAGGGAGACGAGGGGGAGAGTGAGCGAGTGCGAGAGGGAGACGTGGGGGTCGCGTGGCACTTCAGGGCGTCTCCCGGGCGTCGGCGGAAGCAGGAGGTGGCCGGCGTGTGGCTGCGGGCGCCGGCCACGCGCTCCGCGTCCTTCTGGCGCGAGGAGGACGACGACTGGCAGCGCCAGCAGGCTGGGCCAGCACAGGTAAGGCCCAGGTGGGCTTCTTTCTCCTCTTTTTTTATTTAGTTTCTGTTTTCTATTTAACTGCAACTGTTTAGCTTTAAATAAAATACTAAAACATTTCCAAAAATCCTGAAAATAAATGTGGCCTCTGTTTAGATTATTTCCAACAGGAAACATTTATTCCCAGAATTATTTGAGCATTTAGATTATTTTATAGAATTTAAATGCCCAAATTCAAATACTTATGATTTAATTCAATGACCTTCTGTTGACCTAGAAAATTGTGCACCAATTTTGCCAGAGGTTCTAACCTAAGAAAAAGAGGGTGAACTTTTTAGAAGGGCATTTCAGGTTCATTGAAAATATTTTTAGTGAACCCTAGTTGTTTCCAAGGGGGGTGTGTTGGGGGTTCTGTCTTCCCCAATTCAAATTTAAGAGGAATTTAAACATGATGCACATTCTAATGCTTGAACTAGCTAGGGTGTGACAGCTTCACTCCCTAGCAACGGCGCCAAAAAAGAGTCTTGATGACCCACAAGTATAGGGGATCTATTGTAGTCCTTTCGATAAGTAAGAGTGTCGAACCCAACAAGGAGCACAAGGAAATGATAAACGGTTTTCAGCAAGGTATTCTCTGCAAGTACGGAAATAAGTGGTAACATATAGTTTTGTGATGAGATAATTTGTAACGAGCAACAAATAACAAAAGTAAATAAAGTGCAGCAAGGTGGCCCAATCCTTTTTGTAGCAAAGGACAAGCCTAGACAAACTCTTATATAAGGAAAAGCGCTCCCGAGGACACATGGGAATATCGTCAAGCTAGTTTTCATCACGTTCATATGATTCACGTTCGGTACTTTGATAATTTGACATGTGGGTGGACCGGTGCTTGGGTGCTGTTCTTACTTTAACAAGCATCCCACTTATGATTAACCTCTATTGCTAGCATCCGCAACTACAACAAAAGTATTAAGGTAAACCTAACCATAGCATGAAACATATGGATCCAAATCAGCTCCTTACGAAGCAACGCATGAACTAGGGTTTAAGCTTCTGTCACTCTAGCAACCCATCATCTACTTATTACTTCCCAATGCCTTCCTCTAGGCCCAAATAATGGTGAAGTGTTATGTTGTCGACGTTCACATAACACCACTAGAGGCTATACAACATACATCTCATCAAAATATCGAACGAATGCCAAATTCACATGACTACTAATAGCAAGACTTCTCCCTTGTCCTCAGGAACAAACGTAACTACTCACAAAGCATGAACATGTTCATATCAGAGGGGTATTAATATGCATATAGGATCTGAACATATGATCTTCCACCAATTAAACCAACTAGCATCAACTACAAGGAGTAATTAACACTACTAGCAACCTACTAGCACCAATCCCGGACTTGGAGACAAGAATTGGATACAAGAGATGAACTAGGGTTTTGAGATGAGATGGTGCTGATGAAGATGTTGATGGACGAGCCCCTAGGGTTCTTTTAAATTGCTTTTTCCGCTGACCGGATTTAGAGCCTCTGAATCTGACATTAACTGCCGTATCCTCAGCATTGTCGCCGTTAATGCGGTGCTTCTGCTTGTTGTGACGCGACCTGCCACCACTGTCCCTGGTGTCCGAATTACCAGGGTTCTTGGTCATATTGTTGCTACGAGCAAGCCAGCTGTCTTCTCCCGCGCAAAAGCGGGTCATCAGTGTCGTGAGTGCTGCCATAGATTTCGGATTTTCCTGTCCAAGGTGCCGGGCCAGCCACTCGTCCCGGATATTGTGCTTGAAGGCTGCTAGGGCCTCAGTGTCCGGACAATCAACTATTTGATTTTTCTTTGTTAGGAACCGTGTCCAGAATTGCCTGGCCGATTCCTCTGGCTGCTGAATTACATGACTTAGGTCATCGGCGTCTGGGGGTCGCACATAAGTGCCCTGGAAATTGTCGAGGAATGCGGCTTCTAGGTCCTCCCAACAACTGATTGATCCTGTTGGCAAGCTGTTAAGCCAATGCCGAGCTGGTCCTTTAAGCCTGAGTGGGAGGTATTTGATGGCGTGGAAATCATCACCGCGGGCCATGTGGATATGAAGGAGATAATCCTCGATCCATACCGCAGGATCTGTTGTGCCATCATATGATTCGATGTTTATGGGTTCGAAACCCTCGGGGATTTGATGATCCATTATTTCGTCTGTAAAGCAGAGCGGGTGTGCGGCGCCTCTGTACTGGGCTATATCATGACGTAGCTCTAATGAGCTTTGTCTATTGTGTTCGGCCCCGCCGAATTTGTGGCCGGCGTGACGGTTACCGAGCCGTGGGGCGCCCACGCGATCCATAGATCGATCTTGTTTGCCTTGCCTTATCCTCCAACATGTCTCATAAGTCCGGCGCATATTCCCGTGCCTTGGTACGGCGTGCGGATTGAGTGGAGGGCCGAGAGGCCTCTCTGTCGTGACCACGAGGTGGCCGGTCAGCCGCATCAAGTGCTTCCTCCTATAATCGGGGTAGCAACCTGCGCTTTGGGTAGCTCTTGGAGGGGCGTTTGAGTTTATGCTCTTCGGCTGCCAGGACTTCAGTCCATCTGTCGACCAGCAAATCTTGATCAGCTCTAAGCTGTTGCTATTTTTCTTGAGGCTTCTTGCCGTGGCCATAAGCCTATGTTGAAAATGCTCTTGCTCGACCGAATCCTCTGGCATGACGAATTCGTCGTCGTCGAGGCTTGCCTCGTCTTCGAAGGGAGGCATATAATTATCGTCCTCGACCTCTCTGTCTGCCGCTCTCTCATGAGGGCTGGTTTCACCATCCTCCTGTGCTAAGTCTTGCTGGAGGGGGTTTTCTTCGGCACTTTCCGGAGTATTATTATCTCCCGTGCTAGAATCACCTTGTTTGTTTTGGCGGGATTTTGAGCGGCGCCGCTGACTCCGGCGCTTAGGCTGTTTCTTGGAGGGGTCATCCTCCGCTATTCCATCGCCATCTCCCTCTTTTGGGGTGTCCACCATGTATATGTCATATGACGAGGTGGCTTTCTAGGGCCTAGTAGGCGCTGGTTCTTCATCATCTCCTTCATCGGCGTCCATACCGTCGATATCTTCGGAGTAGAAGTCGAGCATGTCGGTTAAGTCGCCGACAGTGGCTACAAAGTGGGTGGTGGGTGGGATTTGAATTTCTTGATCGTGAGTACCCCAACCTTGCTGACCGTAGTCCGGCCAGGGCTCTCCTGATAAAGAGAGAGACTTCAGTGACTTCAGGATATCGCCGAAAGGCGAGTGCTGAAAGATGTCCGCGGCAGTGAACTCCATGATCGGCGCCCAATCGGATTCGATCGGCCGGGGCGCGGAGGGTTCAGAGTCCGGAGAGGAGTCCGGCTCCTTGGAGTCACGAGTCTCGCAGAGTACGGGGCTGGTGCTTGGCTCAATCGCCGTTGGGGTCGCAGCCCCTGAGGTGGCGTCCAACTGCCCATCCTCGATCGGCGCAATTGGCTCCGAATTAAGGGTCGGAGCCGATGCAGGTGCGGCCTCCAGGGCACTGTTCGGCGGCAGAGCTAGATCATGCTCGTCGTGACAGTGCGGTGCGCTTGGCAGTGGCTCGAATCCGTCGAAGATCAAGTCCCCGCGGATGTCAGCCGTGTAGTTAAAACTTCCAAATCTTACCTGACGGCCAGGGGCGTAGCTTTCGATCTGCTCCAGACGGCCAAGCGAATTGGCCCGCAGTGTGAAGCCGCCGAAGACGAAGATCTGTCCGGGGAGGAAGATCTCACCCTGGACTGCATCGCTATCAATGATCGTAGGAGCCATCGAGCCTGACGGTGACGACACAGAGGAACTCTCAATGACAGCACCAATGTCGGTGTCAAAACCGGCGGATCTCGGGTAGGGGGTCCCGAACTGTGCGTCTAGGCCGGATGGTAACAGGAGGCAAGGGACACGAAGTTTTACCCAGGTTCGGGCCCTCTCGATGGAGGTAAAACCCTACGTCCTGCTTGATTAATATTGATGATATGGGTAGTACAAGAGTAGATCTACCACGAGATCGAGGAGGCTAAACCCTAGAAGCTAGCCTATGGTATGATTGTTGATGTGTATGTTGTCCTACGGACTAAAACCCTCCGGTTTATATAGACACCAGATAGGGTTAGGGTTACATAGAGTCGGTTACAATGGTAGGAGATCTTCATATCCGTATCGCCAAGCTTGCCTTCCACGCCAAGGAAAGTCCCCTCCGGACACGAGACAGAGTCTTCAATCTTGTATCTTCATAGTCCAGGAGTCCAGCTGAAGGTATAGTCCGGCTATCCGAACACCCCCTAATCCAGGATTCCCTCAATAACCCCAAATGCTAGATCCGCGATCGTCCCAACTGGGCTCCACTACTGATCATCAGGAAAGGAAACATAATAGCGACCCAAGTCTTCGTCGAATTCCCACTTGAGTTCGGTAGCATCACCTGCACTGGTATCGTCAGCACCTGCAACTGTTTGGAAGTATCCGTGAGTCACGAGGACTCAGCAATCTCACACCCGCGAGATCAAGACTATTTAAGCTTAAGGGTAGGAAAGGGTAGTGAGGTGGAGCTGTAGCAAGCACTAGCTTATATGGTGGCTAACATATGCAAATGAGAGCTAAAAGAGAATCAATGCATGGTCGAGATGCTATAAGTGATCAAGAAGTGATCTTGAAGCTACTTACGTTCAAGCATAACACAAGACCGTGTTCTCTTCCCGGACTCTGCCGAAAAGAGACCATCACGGCTACACACGTGGTTGATTCATTTTAATTAAGATAAGTGTCAAGTTCTCTACAACCGGATATTGACAAATTGCCATCTGCCCATAACCGCGGGCACGGCTTTCGAAAGTTCAAAACCCTGCAGGGGTGTCCCAACTTAGAACATCACAAGCTCTCACGGTCAACGAAGGATATTCCTTCTCCTGGGAAGACCCAATCAGTCTCGGAATCCCGGTTACAATACATTTCAACAATGGTAAAACAAGACCAGCAAAGCCTCCTGATGTGCTGACAAATCCCGGTAGGAGTCACACGTATCTCGTTCTCAGGGCACACCGGATGGGCCAGATGTCGGGTTGGCATAGACCCTTGTTGCCCAGGGGGCGCCGGACATTGCCCAGTTTGGACCAACACTTAGAGGAGCACTAGCCAGGGGGTTTAAAATAAAGATGATCCTTGAGTCCGCGGAACCCAAGGGAAAAGGCTTAGGTGGCAAATGGTAAAACCAAGGTTGGGCCTTGCTAGAAGAGTTTTATTCAAGGTGAACTGTCAAGGGGTTCCCATAACACCCAACCGCGTAAGGAACGCAAAATCAAGTATATAGACGCATTAAAGTAAATAAGAGATAATAATGATATCCCAACAATATCCATGTTCCAACAAGGAACAAACATCATCTTCACCTGCAACTAGCAACGCTATAAGAGGGGCTGAGCAAAAGTGGTAACATAGCCAAACAACGGTTTGCTAGGAAAGGTGGGATAGAGGCTTGACATGGCAAAATGGGAGGCATGCTATAGCAAGTGGTGGGTAGCGCGGCACAACAATAGAGCGAACAACTAGCAAGCAAAGATAGAAGTGATTTCGAGGGTATGGTCATCTTGCCTGCAAAGTTCTCAGAGTTGTCGAAAGCTTGATCCTTGTTAGCATACTCAATAGGTTCCTCGGTCATGTACTCGTCTCCCGGCTCTACCCAAAGCGAGAACACAAGCAAAGGACCAACAATCAATCACGGTGCAATGCACAAGCAACATGATGCAAAACATGACATGACATGCGAGATGTGATATGCAATGCATATGCGTGTTCTGGAAGGAAAGGAATGATCAAGGCATCAAATTGGCAAACCAAGTGTGCCGCTGGAAAGATGAGATGATTTCGGTCGAAATCGATATAAAGATCTCCGGAAATGGATGCACGGTTTGCAAATGGCAAGCAAAACAAGGATGGCACAATTCTGTGATTAACAGCACGATGCCATCTAGAATGCAAGAAGAAACTAAGCTACTGCACTCCAACATAGAAACAAAGTATATGGCAGTGATATACACAAGATGCTGGACAAAACATGAACATTGAGCTACGGCTAAATCACACAAGAGTAGGTTCAACCAAGCATGGGAACTTACTAACATGTTAAAAACAACATCAGGAAGCAATGTTTAGAGCAAGCAAACAACATGCTACAGGAACATATCATAGCAAACCAAGGCATGGCATGATTCTACTAAATGCATAGATCAAAGGACCCTTACTGATGATGAGCCAAAAAGGCATAGAAGATATGATGGCACCCATGTAAACATAGCAAGTTTTATTAACAGTTTCAGACTTGCAGAAATCAGAGCATGGCATAAACAGAATTATGAAGGCATCTTTGCCAGCTCAAACCACTCATCACAAAGACTTTCATGACAAAAAAAATCATACCAACAGTGTGATTTAGTGGGTGCGGGGAGGTGGCACAGGGCCGCTTAACCGGGCGCTCCTGGACGTCCAGGCGAAGCTCCACGCTGAGGGCGACGCCCTCCAGAGCTGCACAAAGGCATTCCTGGCGTCGTGTGCGGCCGTCCGGGTATGTCTTTTCTTTGGGCCTTTATTTTTCTTGTTCCTCTCTGTGGGGGCGCGCCAGCGCACCCACTGGGTGTAGTCCCCGAGTTTCGGGTCGGCTGCTGAGCAGGCGGTCCAGAACTCCAATTTGATGAACTTTTGGGTACTAACTTTGTCTGAAATGCTTGTTGCAGGACTACCACAACCTCCGCGTCACAGCCTTCAACCATAATGTTGAAGAGTTGGGCAAGCGGACCGCTGACTTGGTGGGGAGCCGGAGTAAGTCCTCCTTTTTCTCTTCTCTGTGGGGGCGCGCTAGCGCACCCGCGGGCTGTAGTCCCCGAGATTCGGGCCGACTGCTGAGCAGTCGGGCCGGATCTCCACGGCGACCTACTTTATTGACGACTATTGTCTTTCTTTCTTTCCTTCAGGGGCCAACGCTGCTCTTCAACAGCAGCTGAGCGAAGCCAACTCTGCCCTGCTCGCCAAAGGGGAGGAGTGCGGCAAGCTCGCCACGGAGCGCGATCTGCTGACCACTCAGTTGGCAGAGCAGAAGGGGCTGCTCGCGAAGTCGCAGAGGGAGGCGGAGGAGACGGAGGCCGCCCTCCTGGCCGAGTTCGCGAGCGAGCGCTCTTCCTGGTCTGACAAGGAGGCGATGCTGTCCTCCGGCTTCCACGAGATCGAAGACATCGTTGATGGTGAGTCTCTTTGTTTTATTTCTTTGAGCCACCGACCTAGGTCGTGCCGACTCCTGGTTTTTGACTCGCTTTTTTGTTTCTTCGTGTCTTTTGCAGACTTCTTCCCTGGGCAGTCTCAGGCCGCTATCCAAGCCATCGAGGCCGATCATGCAAGTCAGAGGGCGGATGGCGCAGAGATCGCCGCCAATGCCCCCTGAACTCTTGATGAGCACATCTTGAGTATCGAGGCTCGCCTCCGACCGGCTCACCGGATGCTGTGCCGGCTTCAGCGCATCGGCGCCCAGGTGATCTCCGCCCTTTGGCCGGATATGCAGGCTCCGCGCACCCGTAGCCTGACGGCCAACTGGTTGGAGGTCGCGGCTGGTCGTCTCGAGGCCTGGAAGGGCTCTTCGGCCCGGGCTGGAGCGCGCCGGGCCTTGGAGTTCGTCAAGGCGTGGTACCCGGGGCTGGATCTAGACCGGTTGGCCATGCTTCGGTCGGAGGCCCGGCCAGAGCTGGCGGCTGCGGAAGACGCCCTCGTCAAGCGTGCTGCGGCGATCGCCGAGTACACCGACACGAGCACCTTCATCCCCGAGCGGTCTGAAGACGGCGAGGAGGTCCCGCTAGAGTGGTTTGGGATGAACCCAGACTACGGCGAAGACTCGGCGGAGGTGATCGGCTCCAGCGTCGAGGAGGAGGACGAGGCAGAGGATGAGGGCGAGGTGGAGGCACCAGAAGACGGAGCAGACGCCCACCCTCAGCCCGACCACGCCTCCAGCAATGAGCCGCGTACGACCGATCCGACTGCTGCCGGAGGTGATCAAGCCGAGACTAGCCGGTCGACCGCCCCGACGACTGAAGCTGGCGCCTCCTCCGACCCCCCGACTCCGTCTGCCGCCTCCTAAGCTGCCGCTGTGTCTTTTGTTTTATCTGCTTCAGTAGTCTTTTGAAGAACTTGTTAATTCGCACAATTGGCTGTTTTCCTTTGCCGCTTTCTCCTAGTTGTGTGCCTTGCCAATCGGACAACCGCTCTGCAGACTGTTGCTGGATCAAGTGCTAGGCTACTTTGGGAAAGCAAGTACTTAGCCGATTTTAAGATTGTTTGAGCAAGTTGGATAGAAAACGACAATCCGACTGTCCGAGAGTCAGTTTGCGAGAAGGGCTTGGAAGCCGTCTTGAGCTATGTTTTACGCTTTGAGTCCCTAGCCATTTTTCGCGCGATCACCCATTCTACCTTACCTCTGCCCACCGTACAGTCGCTCTGCGAGCTGCGGCTTCTGATAAAAGACGGCTTAGATGTTACACACTACTTGTCCGGCTGCAGGAAGCATTTCATAGTGCAAGGCGGCAAGTCCCCGGGCCGACTTGTCGAGCCCAGTGCCAAGCGGCATGACAAAGAGTAACATACTTGTAGGCATAATTTTTATCTATAGACAAAAGAGGGCAGTCCCCGAGCTTGTCTCGGGGGGCCTGAAGTCTTGGTACTTTAATACAAAGGGTAGCGTGGTACATACGGCATCAACTGTAAGATCTTCAAAGAAGATTTGCATTCCATGGCCGCTCTGTCTCCTTGCCGGAGTCATCCCTCTTGCGTGCTCGGGGCTTCTGAGCGTCGATCAGGTAGTAGGAGTCGTTGCCTAGTACTTTGTTGATGATGAAAGGGCCTTCCCAAGGCGGCGGCAGCTTGTGCTGGCCGGCTGTTCGTTGGGTCAGCCGGAGTACAAGGTCGCCTTCTTGGAAAGATCTTGGCCTGACCTTCCTATTGTGGTTTCGGCGCAGGCTCTGCTGGTAGATGCTGGACCGGCTGAGTGCCAACAGCCGGCCCTCTTCCAGCAGATCGACGCCGTCTTGTCGTGCTTCTTCTGCTTCCTCCATGGTGTACATGGTGACTCGTGGGGAGTCGAACTCTATGTCCGTTGGGATGACGGCTTTGGCACCGTAGACGAGGAAGAAGGGCGTGAAGCCGGTTGACTTGTTTGGAGTCGTGCCCAGACTCCAGAGGACGGCTGGCAGCTCGTCGAGCCAGCAGCCAGCCGAGCGCTCCAGAGGCTCGATCAACCGAGGCTTGATGCCGGACAGGATGAGGCCGTTTGCTCGCTCCACTTGGCCGTTTGACTGCGGGTGGGCGACGGACGCTAGGTCCACCGCCATGAACTTGGCCAAGGCGGGCCGGCCAAGTAGCGCATGGTATGGGCTCTCAAGGTCCACCACCTCAAACCAAACATACTCTCTTCGGAAGTGATCTTTGTCCCCAAAGAGGACGTCAATCAGGATCTTGCCGATTTGTGAACAGGAAAGCCCAGGAACAATGCCGTGGAACACAGTCCGGCTGTTCTAAAGCTGTCTCTGCTTGATTCCTAACTTCTCCATGGTATCCTTCTACAGGATGTTGATGCTGCTGCCCCCATCTATCAGAACTCGCGAGAAACGCACGGCCCGTTTGTCCGTGGCAAAGGTGGCGTCCAGGACCAAGGCGTAGGAGCCCGGACTCGGCATCACTTCTGGGTGGTCAGCCCTGCTCCAGCTGATGGGCCTCTCTGACCAGTGCATGAACTCTGGCGTCTCTGAGGCTACCGCGTTCACCTCTTGTCGCTGCAGCCGCCTGCTGCATCGATCATCAGCCACACTGGTGAACACCACATAGGCTCAGTGCTCTTCAGGGTACTCGTCTTGTACTGCGCCGACTGGCCTGACTGCCGGCTACTGGGGCGGAGGCGGCTGCCCAGCAGGCGTGGGTGGCAGGAGGCCGTCTCCCTTGGCGATCCTGGTGAGCTAGTGGCAC
Source organism: Triticum urartu (assembly GCF_003073215.2). NCBI lineage: Eukaryota > Viridiplantae > Streptophyta > Magnoliopsida > Poales > Poaceae > Triticum > Triticum urartu. The sequence continues at coordinate 365,195,174 of NC_053027.1, read as the reverse complement.
TTCCGGGTGGTGTGATTTGATGGCTTCTCGCAGCTATCGAACTTGCAAGGTCCATCCAAGGTCTGCTCATAGGAGAAGGCCGGCAACCAGTTCGGCTTGCCGCCTTTCTGTCGCTTGGGCGGAGGCTGCTCTTCTGGCTGCTGGGCTTCGACGGTCGCGACCTGCCGGCTACTGGAAGCCGGCTGCGGGGCCTGCGCTTGTGGTCGCCCTGCTGTTGTCGCCGTCCGGCGTCTGCTGCCGGAGTTCTTGGAGCCTGAGGAGCTACCTTGCCAGTCGTGCTGATTTGAATTTCCGTCATCATAGAGGAGTCGGCCGTAGCGTACTTGACCGCTATGATCAGCAGCTCGTCGAGGATTTCTGGCTCGTCGCAGAGGAGCTTGTGCTTGAGGAGGGTGCCTTCTCGGCACCCGGCTGTGAAGTACTCGATGGCCTGCACCTCGTGCACGCCCTCGCAGGAGTTCCGGAGCTCAGCCCATTGCGTGAGGTAGTCGCGAGTCGACTCATCAGGACCTTGCACGCATAGGGAGAGCTGGCAAGGCTTGGGAGGACGCTTGTACGTGCTGGTGAAGTTGCGAACGAATGCTTCGGTGAAGTCGACCCAACTGTTGATGCTGCGGGGCTTTAGGCTGTTCAGCCATGTCCGGGCCGTGCCCTGGAGCATGAGCGGAACGTACTTTATGGCGACACGCTTGTTGCCGTTTGCTATGCTGACAGCCTTGGAGTAGTCGACTAGCCAGTCTTCTGGCTTCACGGAGCCGGTATACTTGGGCGTGTCTCTTGGGAGCGTGAACCCTCTGGGAAAGGGCTCGTCCCGAATGCGGGGCCCGAAACAAGGCAGACCTAGCTCGTCTTCTTCTTCCAGCGCCACGGACCGATGAAGTCGGTCGATCCGGTGGCGGGCGTCATTGTCCCCAACTCCCTCTTGGCGGCCAAGGCGGTAACTGAGAGTCGGATGGTCAACAGGCGGCAGGGAGACTCGCCTCTCCTTGCGGGGAGGGGGAGGCGGACAGTCGTCCCGTCGTTCCACTGCTCTCGGGCGGCCGTCTCGGTCGCGCTCTATGGTAATCCGAGTCCGACTGTTGCTGACAGTCGGCTCCTTGTCCTTCCTTCCTCGGGTACCGCCAGTCGGCGTCGGAGACGTCGCGCCTTGATCTCGGTGCGGGTCATCGTTTGGCCGCTGCGTTGCCTCCGTGCGGCAGCCTGCCTCATTCTGCGCGGCGGCCGCGTCGAGGAGCCGCTGGACTCGCTCCATCATGAGGCGGCACTCTTCGCCCTCGAAATTGTCCAGCTCATCCGCCACTGCCTGGGCGGCTCGGATGTTCTCCGCTAGCGTGGCATACACAGGGTGGCTAGCCCCAAATAGGCTGGCGATGGCTACGCCGCGCTGCTGAACCGCGCCAAGGCGGCTGGGCCCTGCCGGAGCTAGCGAGCCGCCAACAGCGCGATCCATCTCCCGCTGGTAAGCTTCTGACAAGCGTCTCATGCTGGCTAGCTTCTTCGCGCCTTCAACAAGCTGAAGGCAGCGCGCTTCTAACGTCTCTGTGTCAGCATCTTCTGTAATGGGCGCAGCTAGGTCTTGCAGCGCCGCGCCGAGTGAGTCGTGCGCCCTTCCACCAGGGAACTTGTCATGACTGATGACCAGCACCTCAGTGACGGTGCTCCCGTCGCTCTCCGCATGGGGGCGAGGTTCTTCGTACACCACCACGTTGGAGGGGAAAGCGTCGACCGACGCGGTGTCGGAGTCGACCAGCATCGGGTCAGTGGAGCCTACGGACTCCAAGTCTACGGCAGGCTCGCCGGAAACGTGGAGTTGATCGAGGAGGCCCGCGAGGAGGTTTTCGGGGCCTCCTACGCCTGCGTCGGATGCAGGTTTGTCGGAGAGGCGGACCTCGCCGACAAGTTCGGCCAAGGAGCTGGCTGCGCAGGCGATCTCCACGCCGTGCAGCGCGTCGATGCAAACTTCGTCTGGCGTGCCTGGCTGGCTGCGCTCGCCAGGGAGGAAAACGGTTCCTGTCCAGAACAGATCTCCGGACGGCGGTGCACCATGCCCCACGGTGGGCGCCAAATGTCGGGGGTTTGGTGCGACATATGCCAACGGATGTCTTATCATGGTGGGGGCGAGTAGAACGTCGCCGGTGCCTGGAAACGGGATGAGGCGAAGACATGCACGCCGGCGAATCTTACCCAGCTTCGGGGCTCTCCGGGGAGATAATACCCCTACTGCTGCTCTGCGGGGTCTCGGCATGATCACTATGGTCAAGTGTTTACGCAGTTGCTCCTTGAGCTGTGTATGGTGGTAGGAGAGGACAAGGCTAGCTCTCTCCCTCTATCTGGTGAGGTATAGAACTAATGGGATCCAACCCTTTGCATGGGTGCCCCGGGGGTTTATATAGGCCTACCCCCCAGGGGTAAAATGGTAATGTGACTAGGCGCGGGCCGAGCCGTCAGTGTCTCCGACCTCCGACTTCTCCGCCGACTACTGGGGCCCGCCAACTGGTGGGCCCCGCCGACTGGTCTGGTACGGAGCCGACAGGCCGCGTCCGCCGCGGGCGGGTCTTACCGGCTGCTGATTACTGTAGCCGTGCTCCTGATGATGCAACCTTGGTCATGGGGTCATGGCAACAGCCCGGCCGGCTGGCGGGCGATCACTGTGGCCACTCCCCATCTCTTCTTGATTAATGGCACGTGGGCCCGGGGGAGGGCTCGGCCGACTCCCCCGGGCCGACTCCCGTTGGGTCCGACTAGCGGTGCTCCCGCCGTCTCCCGAGGTCTCACTGGTTGGTGGGCCCTACTGCCTCCAGGCCGTACAGACAAGCCATCGTGGGCGCAGGACCAGGTACAGTGGTGTTGATGTCAGGGCCGGCAGGGCAACAGTGCCATGCCGCGGGGAGATCTTCCCAAGTACGGCGCGTTGTAGCCATGCCTGCCCTTGGTAAGGGGTGGGGAGTGGGCTTCATTGTAGCCACGCCCCTGCCCCGTCCCCCTCGATGAGGTCACGGTTTGTTGGAGTCGCCGGCCGACTCCCCAAAGCCGGCTGCTCTGGAAGTCGTCCCTGGGACTCGGCCGTGAGCGGGCAGTCGGCCGCCTTGCCGTAGACTCCCCAGGAGGCGGCTCTTCGCCCTGTGGTCTTGAGGGGCGCAGCCTGCCCCGATGTCTTGAAAGGTCGTGGGCCTCGGGTTGGCCTACCCGTGGCCCATTACTCCGACAAACAGCAAGATGACATGTTCATGAAGCTAACCATGGCAATAGCAAGTTCATATCATGAATGGATCACTAGCAACAACCATGGCAATATTGATTAACATGTTAACATTCTGCTAGGAACATTTTGTAGCAAAAGTAGAGCAAGAACAAGACATGCTAGGAAACTCCATAATTGCAAACATGGGAATGGATGGACAGAGCATAACCACATGTTCAAAACATCCTTACTGAAGTATCTCAAAACAAGCATCGATATCTCTGTAGCATCAAGTTTACATGGCATCAAAATAACAGCAGGCAAAAGACTTGGCAAAAACCTAAGTCCCTGAAACCAGCAATATCACGAAGCCTAGTTTGCATGCTTGTTCTAGTCACCACATTGATCACAAAAATGCAAGACAAGCACCCCTATAAAGATGGCATGTTGCAGTTCAAAACACATGTAGAGCTCATGCTAATATGAAGCACGCATCAAATGTGGCAAAAATGACAAATCTCCGTAAACTGATAAGTAGCAGCAGTAAACATTTTATAGCACTCTTGCATCAATGATTAGGACATCAAGATGAACTCAAACAAGGATGCCACAATGAAATTAAATGAAGATCATCTCACAATGAACATTTTTATATACCGTATGCATGAAACGGAGCTACGGTCATGGAGATATGAGGCATTGAACAGAGCATGAAAAAGTTGCAGGGAAAAATACTTAGACGAAAATTATACCCTCTGGGCCAGATCTAGGGTTTCGGGGCACGGATGTCGAGGCGAGGCCAGGATTGCCGGAGTTTGCGGAGGCGGCGGTCGTAGCTTGAGGAGAGGGTGGCTGGCCCCAGGTCGGAGGAGGGCGGCGGCGGTTGCCGGCAGGCGAAGGACGGCAGAGGAGACGCGGCCCCGGAAGGCGCGGCCCCCGCGACGGTGGCGGCGGTGGTCAGCGAGGCCGGCGCGGGGCGGAGGAGCGGGCGCGCGGCGAGAGGAGGCTGCGGCGCCTCGGGCCGAGGGGGTCGACCTCGAGCCCCGACGGGCCGCGAGCGGGCGGCGGCGGCGTGACGTGTCGTGCCCGGACTGGCTGAGGGGGCGGCGGATGTGACCGGCCGGCGGTGGACATGTCCGACGGCGCAGAGGTTTTTTCTAGGGTTTCGGGACCCGAATTTTTGACGGGGTGCACATATTTATAGGTAGAGGGAGTTTGGCATGTCCAAATGAGGTGTAGTTTTCGCCCACACGATCATGATCCAATGACGGAGGATATGGGAGTGGTTTGGAAGGGTTATTGGGCTGTTTTGGAGGGGTGTTGGGCTGCAACACACACGGGGCCTTTGCGGTTCACTGGTTAACCTTTGGAGCATCAAACGGACCCCAAATGGAACAAAATTTGGCAGGCGGTCTACCGGTGGTGTACCAAGGCCACTTGGCAAATCTCGGTCCATTCCGAGAACGTTTAACACCCACTCACGAAAAGAGGCAAGAGAGGTGCGCCGGTGCACGTGGGAGTGTCGGATTGCAAAACGGACAACGGGGAAATTGCTCGGACGCACGAGACGAACACGAATGCAAAAGCGATGCACATGATGACATGATATGAAATGCATGACATGAACAAAATGCAAAACAAAGACAAAAACCCAACCACAAAGGGAATCTCATAACTTAAAACCGAAAAAGGCAAGAGTTGGAGTTACAAATATGGCAAGTTACATCCGGGGTGTTACAATGGTGGTTCTGGAGAAGACAAAAAGAAGGAGATAGTCTCACATCAACTAGGCATATTAACCATGGAGATTCCATCAATAGATATCAATGTGAGTGAGCAGGGATTGCCACGCAATGGATGCACTAGAGCTATAAGTTTATGAAAGCTCAAAGAGAAACTAAGTGGGTGTGCGTCCAACTTGCTTGCTCACGAATACCTAGGGCAATTTGAGGAAGTCCATCATTGGAATATACAAGCCAAGTTCTATAATCAAAAATTCTCACTAGTATATGAAAGTGACAATATAGGATACTCTCTATCATGAAGATCATGGTGCTACTTTGAAGCACAAGTGTGGTAAAAGCATAGTAGCATTGCCCCTTCTGTCTTTTCTCTCATTTTTGGCCTCTTTTTTTATTTGTCCCGAGTCTCATCCCAACTTGTGGGGGAATCATAGTCTCCATCATCCTTTCCTCACATGGGACAATTCTCTAATAACGAAGATCATCACACTTTTATTTACTTACAAGTAGTCGGCGTTCTGGAACCAGGGGTGCCCAGACTTGCCTGCCTTCGGGCTTGTGCATGACTCCACCAATGGCCTGGCATGACCCATCTACAGCAACAACCAGTCAAGACCCTCGCGAGGGGCCAAGCCTCATGAGGCGGACGATGCCAAGACCTCCCTGGGGGCAGTCTCACTAGGTTGGATCCCAAGGAGCGGAGATCTCTAAGCAAGAGGCACCTCGCGAGGTTCACGTGACGTGAGCCATGACGACCACGGCTAGGCGGGTGCCAGCGGGCGCGGTATACCAGTTTCCTCTTTCGTGCTAAAGAGGCAGGCGTAGGCGAGGAGTCCCGAGGCATCAAGCAAAGGTTTCCATATCGATGCAACAAGACCAAGACCAGCAGGATGGCATGATGGAGGTCACCACGGATCCCACAACAGCGTCACCACCAGAGCCTTTGGCAGGCGAAGACCACCTTTTGTCAGGATAGCTTGTACTCATTGTCCCCCTTCAAACTTGGCTGTTGTGGGATCCCTTCCCGCCTAACATTTGGGAAGAGGACCAAGGCCACTATAAATAGGACCGGCCACCACCATAGGTAGGGATGGACTCATCTCATCTTGGATCGGATCCATTCCATCCTCACATCCACAGCTCACCGAGCAGAAGAACACCTCTCCTCCTGAGGCTGTTCGTCCATTGTACTAGTTCATCCTTAGCCTACGAGGCAATCCCACAACACCACACTGGAGTAGGGTATTACACCGCAAGGTGGCCCTAACCAGTAAAAACCATTGTGTCTCTTGTTCCTTGGGTTTGGCGAGCTAGGCTGTGGGATCGTTGAGCGAAGTGAACTAGGGAGAGAGTGTTATTCGTGTGCACCCCAGAGTTCGAACCTCAAGGGTTAGCCGGAACCTGCAATCCGACATTTGGCATGCCAGGTAGGGGTGCGCTGAACCCTTTCTCCATCGAACGACATACCACTTCTCCACCGCATCCATGGCTAACGCTCGCCGAGCCCATGCTGAGTGCCTGGCCGCTCTTGCCGCTCGTGTCACTCAGATGGCGCCCATTGTCGGACCTCCCCGCCGTTCTCCATCACCCGCTGCCAACGCCGCTACCGGCCCGACGGGAAACGAGCAGCAAGCTTCGTCATTGCACCCCTCTGTGCGGCGGGACGGACGCACCGCCACCCCGTCGCTGACTCCGACCGGCTCGTCATCCCATGCTCATCGCGCACCCACGGACGCGCAGGCCACGCTGCTCATGGCACATGAGCTCCTACATTACCGCTCGGTCCACGACCTCTACGAAGACTGGCTGGACCGCATCGCCGAGCACGTCAGCACCGCGGGCTCTCCCGCACCGTCTGTCTCGCTACCTCGCCCACCTCCAGCTATGGGTGATGTAGCCCACGGAGCGCCTCTGCCACCTGCACATCAAGACGGCGCCCTCGCACCAAGGCGCGCGGCCTCGTGGCACGACCCACCTAGCAGGGCGCCCGCACGCGAAGAAGGAAGCTGCCAAGAAGTCCCTGAGCCGCAAGAAAACTCTCCTGCGCTCCCAGCACCACCACGTCAGGATCGCACGCCGCCTACGGCGGTGGCGCGCGGGTACCAAGACCGGGCTCCTCCTCCTTGACGGGCTCCAGTGACCAATGTGGGCGGCCATGCTGAAAGTGCAACTATCCCTAGGTGGTTTTGGTAATTCATAACAACATATAGCTCATTGAGCTAATGCTATTCCAAGATGATTATTTCAGGAAAGCTCAATGATTGGCATAGCATGGATGTGAAAGTGGAACCCTCAAAATGCTAAGGACAAAGGATTGGCTCAAGATCAAAAGCTCAAGACTCTTCATTTTATATTTTAGTGATCCAAGATCACATTGAGTCTTTAGGAAAAGCCAATACTATCAAGGAGGGATGAGGTGTTGCTTAATGAGCCTCTTGCTTCATGTGCTTAGTGATATGCTCCAAAACCCTCAACTACTTTCCCATATCCACATATGACCTAAACCCTAAGCCAAACTCGGTCCTACCAATTCTTCCTATCCGGCGCCACCGAGTTTCACTTGTCATTAGCCACTGCCAAACCCTAGCAATTCGGTCCTACCGATAGGGATCTCGGTCTCACCGAGATGGGGTTGCAAACTCTCTGTTTCCCTTTCGTAACTTTTCGGTCCCACCGAAAGAGCGAATCGGTCCCACCGAGATTGCAATGTAAACTCAGTGTTTCCCCTTTGTAACTTTTTGGTCTCACCGAGTTCCACTCGGTCTCACCGAAAGAGCAAATCGGTCCCACCGAGTTTGCCTGACCAACTCTCTGGTTAGCTAATTACCAAATTCGGTCTCACCGAGTTTGTGTAATCGGTCTCACCGAGATTACGTTATGCCCAAACCCTAACCATATCGGTCCTACCGAGTTGCATGTCAGTCCCACCGAAAATCACTAACGGTCACTAGGTTTACTTTTTCGGTCCGACCGAGCTTATTGATTCGGTCCCACCGAGATTGGAAAACTGTGTAACGGTTGGATTTTGTGTGGAGGCTATATATACCCCTCCACCTTCTTCTCATTCGAGGAGAGAGCCATCAGAACATACACACCATTCGAACTCATATGTTCTGAGAGAGAACCACCTACTCATGTGTTGAGACCAAGACATTCCATTCCTACCATTTGAATCTTGATCTCTAGCCTTCCCAAGTTGCTTTCCACTCAAATCCTCTTTCAACCAAATCCAAATCCTATGAGAGAGAGTTGAGTGTTGGGGAGACTATCATTTGAAGCACAAGAGCAAGGAGTTCATTACCTACACACCATTTGTTACTTCTTGGAGAGTGGTGTCTCCTAGATTGGCTAGGTGTCACTTGGGAGCCTCCGACAAGATTGTGGAGTTGAACCAAGGAGTTTGTAAGGGCAAGGAGATCGCCTACTTCGTGAAGATCTACCGCTAGTGAGGCAAGTCCTGTGTGGGCGATGGCCATGGTGGGATAGACAAGGTTGCTTCTTCGTGGACCCTTTATGGGTGGTTGCTTCTTCGTGGACCCTTCGTGGGTGGAGCCCTGTGTGGACTCGCGCAACCGTTACCCTTGGGTGGAGCCCTGTGTGGACTCGCGCAACCGTTACCCTCCGTGGGTTGAAGTCTCCATCAACGTGGATGTAGGATAGCACCACCTATCCGAACCACGGGAAAAACATCCGTGTCTCCAATAGCGTTTGAATTCTCCAAACCCTTCCCTTTACATTCTTGCAAGTTGCATGCTTTACTTTCCGCTGCCACTATACTCTTTGCATGCTTGCTTGAATCATGTGATGATTGCTTGACTTGTCCTAAATTAGCTAAAATCTGCCAAGAACTAAAATTGGGAAAAGGTGAAGTTTTTATTTGATCAAGTAGTCTAATCACCCCCTCTAGACATACTTTCGATCCTACACATGCCTTCACCCCCGAGCTGCGCAGCATTGTCTGGCCTGGCAGGTTCAAGCCTGACCTGCATCCGTGCTACGATGGCACCCCGACCCTGCTGAGTTCTTGCAGCTCTGCGAGTTGAGCATCGTGGCGGCCAACGGCGATGAGAAGGTTATGGTGAACTAATTCCCCATGGCTCTCAAGGACGACGCACACTCGTGGCTCCTGAACCTGCCTGCAGGATCGATCTCCTCCTGGGGCAAGATGCGCGGGTGTTTCGTCGCCAACTTCCAAGGCACTCACGACCGCCCGCCTGCCGCTGGTGACCTGCGGCGCATTAAGCAGTAGCCAGGGGAAACCTTGCAGAAGTACATCCAGCGATTCAACAGCATTCGCCTCAAGAACCCCAAGGTCACGGACGAGGCTATCATCTCAGCATTCTCCGATGGTGTCTGTCATGTGAAGGTGAAGGAGGAGCTCGCCCTCCACGAGGACCTGTGCATGGCTCTGGACATGTTCAACATGGCGACCAAGTGCGTAAGAGCGGAGGAAGGGTGCCACTCCCTCCTCGAGCTTCCAGCTGCCGACCCAAAAGTCAAGAAGGCCAAGACCAAGGACGTGAAGCGCAAGGGGGCTGCCGTACTCGCAGCGGAGCCAGAAATGAAGCGCGGCTGTGACCACCTTGAGTCATCCAAGGCCAACCGCCCGTTCTGCACATTCCACAACTTGCACAGCCACAACACTAACGACTACCACGAGCTTAGGGCCATCCGCGATGGGCGCTTCGGTCGACGCCCCTAGCGCAACGACCGAGGCTACAGCCGTGGAGAACGCTGCAGTGGAGGACGCTAGGATAACCGCAGCCCCCGTGAGAAGTGGCGCGACCGGCCTCGTGAGGACCGCTGACAGGACCAGCCTCACGAGGGCGCATCGAGTGATCTGCCTCGTGAGGACCGCCCTCAGGGAAACGCTGGCCTCCCTTCGCTGCCACCACCACCAAGAAGGAATGACAACCATCATCAGGACGAGGGGGCTGGGGGCTTCCAGGAGCCTCACGCCATCGCTTGCATCTTGGGTGGCGCTCAGGCCCCAGCCTCTCAACGTGTCTTCAAGCAGTTAGCTCGCGAGGTTAACGCAACCCTCCCTAGGCTCGAGGCCACGTGTCCACTCAGGTGGTCCAAGTGTGCCATTACCTTCAGCTCCTCTGACCAACTCAAGTGCATGGCAATAGCCGGCGCCCTCCTGATGCTCTTCTCATCCATCATCAGCAATGTCCAAGTCACCAAGACCCTCATCAACGGCGGCGCGGGGCTCAATGTCCTATCCGTCGAGACGTTCAACCACCTCCAAGTGCCATACGATCAGCTACAGCCTACCAAGCCCTTCTCAGGAGTAACCGACTTCTCCACCACCCCGATCGGGCAGGTTCTCCTCCCTATCACCTTCGGCAAGCGCAACAACTACCGCGCCGAGCTCATCAGCTTCGACTTCGCCCACATCCACCTGCCGTACAATGCCATCCTCGAGTACCCAGCCCTGGCCATGTTTATGGAAGTGACCCATCTTTGGCTACAACGTCCTCAAGATGAGCTGCAGCGTCATCACGGTCGCCTGTGAGGAGAAGGACGTGGTGTGCTCCCTCGAGCGTGCTTACCAAGCTGCAGCGGCCGAAGACCCAGATAATGAAGACGTCGCTATCGGATTTCGGGTTCCGGCAAAACCCTTGAGGTTCGAACACTAGGGTGTGTACGAATATCTCTCCCCTCTCTCTAGCTGGCGCGCACGATCTCACGGCCTAGCTCGTCAGACCCAAGGAACAAGAGACACAAGATTTATACTGGTTCGGGCCACTATTGTGGTGTAATACCCTACTCGAGTGTGGTGTGGTGGATTGTCTCTTGGGCTGAGGATGAACAATTACAAGGGAAGAACAGCCTCCTGAGGAGAGGTGTTCTTGTGCTTAGTGAACTTGTGTGGTTGAGGATGATCTGAATGATCCGTCTTCCGTCCTCCCTTCTCTTTGGTGGTGGCTAGTCCTATTTATAGTGGCCTTGGTCCTCTTCCCAAATATTGAGCGGGAAGGGATCCCACAACGGCCAATTTGAAGGGGGACAACTAGTACAAGCTATCCTGACAAAAGTGGTCTTCGCCTGCCAAAGGCTCTGGTGGTGACGCCGTCTTGGGCTCCATGGTGACCTCCGTCCTGCCGTCCTGCTGGTCTTGGTCTTGTTGCACCGATAAGGAAACCTTTGCCTGATGCCTTGGAACTCCTCTCCCGCGCTTGCCTCCTTAGCACCAAAGAGGAAACGAGGACACTGCGCGCGCTGGCGCCCGCCTGGCTCCAGTCGTCATGGCTTGCGTCATAGAAACCTTGCGAGGTGTCCTTTGTCTTTATCTCTCTGCCCCTCTCAAGCCGGCCAGGTGAGGCCGTCCCGAGGAGGTCTTGCATCATCCGCCTCGCGAGGCTCGGCCCCTCTCGAGGGTCCTGAGTGTTGTCGGTGAAGATGGGCCATACAGGGCCGCTGGAGGAGCCACGCCGCGGGCCGCAGGTAGGCAAGTCTGGGGACCCCCATTCCAAGAACACTGATAGTAGCCCCCGGGCCCAAGGCATGCTTAGACTTGGCTTCGAGGTGAAGCCAAAGGGAAAGTGCGGAGCGTCGCGGGCCCCAACAGCCTGTGGCCAAAGTTAGCACGTGGCGACTGACTGGACGTGGGCGTCTCCACTTCCCCACGCTGCCTCGGCAACTGCCCGACTTGACGAGTCCTAGCTGCATGCAGAAAAAGGTCATTATTACCTTATATCATGGAGGCTGGCGGTTGGCCTCCCCTTGGTTATAAATGGGAAGTGGGGGCGGAGCCCCTGTCACCCATCTCCTCCTTCGCTTCTCTCGCTCCTTCTTCATCCTCGCTTCACTGATTGCTGCATCGTCCATGGCATCGATACGGAGGGCTCTCGACCGCGGAGAAGGGAAAAATTCCCCTCGTCGAGCCCGAGCTCCTCCCACCAAAGAAGAGGCGGTCCCATCGTCACAACATTGTCGTGAGGCTAGAAGTGTCGCGGCCATGGTACGAGTGGCCACCTCCAGGGTATCCGCTGCCTTTGTACGCCCAAGCCATAGGCTCCGAAGGAAGGGACGACGAGCACCGCTGCCCTCGCCAGGGCTGCGATAGCCGCGCTGCGGTGACGCACACCGTCGCCCCAGGAGTCCACGCTGCGGACTCCTCACGCAAATTCGTGTTGTGGGTGGCGATGCCTCCGCGCACTTGGATTCGCTTCCCACAGTTCTTCTCCATCGAGATGCCGCCGAGGGGTCCTCTGGAGCTTTGGCTGCAGCACGCCGACTGCGACGCCCTGGCGACTGGGCCGGAGGTTAAAGCCGTCTCCTCCGGGAGGATCTTCATGACTCGCGGCTAGGGCGAGGTCGCTCGAGTGTGCCATGCGGAAGGCGCCCTCACCGATCTACTTCGAGTATGATGGAGCCTCCACGCTGTTCTTCAAGGTCTTCGACAAGGAAGGCCGCCGCTTGGAGTGCTGCCCCGAAGGGGGTCGCTAGGACGACGCAGCGGCGGGCGCCAGGCCTGCCGCTAGCCTCACCAGCAGCTCCTCCAGCGACAGCTGCGACTGCTGGTGGTCCAGTGATTCTTCTGATCCCGTCGACACTCCGGAGACAAGCGATGACAGCTACGTGCCCCTGAGCTCTTGCCGCGCTTGGGGCATGGACGCAGCGTCCGGCTGCCGTCGCCGCTGATCTGGATGGGGTTGGCACCGGCCTCTCGTGGCCCACTGTTGATGATGGCGTCGGCCGCCCTGATGCGTGTAGATAGAGCTCCTTGGTACTCCCTTCTTTTGTTCCTTGGGAGGAATTAAAATGGACCCCGTAGGGGCGTGTAAAGGGTTTGTAATGTCTTCTATTCATATTGTCCCTATTATGAAAATGCGCGATCGCATGTCTTATTTCGGCTCGGTCTCCCCTTTCCAATCCCACGGCAGCTTGGTGCTCTACGCCAACAAGTCCCGGTACCCAGGCAGGCTGCAGCCATCGCTGTATGCCAGGTCCCGATGCCGTGGTCAAGGCCAGGAGGTGAGCGGCCCGAGGTCCAGTAAGAGCTCCTGAGGAGTGATGCTCAAGAGGTCCCCTTTAGCGCTCAAGTAGCTACCAAGAGGCATGAAAGGGTGATGATCTTGCCGTAACAAGGCTACCACACTCGAGGATCCTATGCCGTAGCGCTGGGTCGATCCAGGCACGAGACTTATCTTAATATTCCGAAGCTGGTTCCTTGTGTTGCGCCAGACTTGTGCATCGGCCACTATTGGGTAGCTAGGTTAGGCCCGCGCGAGCCTCCCCCTTATCTTCACGCTCTTCTGTGTGCTCTGCGTCCTCAGGTCCCGGCCCTCGAGCAAGCTCAGCCGCCGCTGGTATGCCAGGTTGCGATGCCGTGGTCAAGGCCAGGGGTGAGGGCTGGAGAGCCAGTAAGAGCTCCTAAGTCGCGATGCTCAGGAGCCCCCCTTTTAACACGCAAGCAAATCGCATGGGAGAAGAAGGAGCCCGTGGTACCGCCTGCTGTTGTCCTCAGGAGGTCCCTGCAGGTTAGCTCGAGGAGGGACATATATCACCGTGATGCTCGTCAGTCTGCCGCAGGTTGCTCTGCAAGGAGGTGGAGGCACCGAGGGTCTGGTGAGGTGACGTGCGCGGGCGTGCCGCGAGCCAGAGCTCGATCGCTCAGATTTGTCAGCGTTGTAGGGACGGACCTGAGCACAAGCGCCGTGCAGGCATGAGAGGCTCCCGTGGCGGGCGATAATCAAGTAGGTGATAACCATAGGTGGATTATGCATGAAGGGCAAGCTAGCTCAGGCAAATGCAAGAACGATACATGCCACTGGGCCAGACCCGAGTGGCTTCGAGATGATGCAGCCCGAGGGGCGCCCCCAGCAGAGTAAGCTAAAGATGCAAAAGGATACATGCCACAGGGACAGACCCACGCGGCATGGGAATGATGCAGCCCAAGGGGCGCTGCCAGCTAAATAAACTTGGAAGATGTCACCTGGTTTGGTTGTCGAATGAGTGTTGGGATAGTTTAAGACGTGCGCTGAAGAAGTAGCTCCTCACGAGCCCTTGAGGCCTAGTTCCTTGGGAGGCTCCGGAGACTCGGGTGGCCACCTGAGGACCGTCTCCATCTCCACCAGGATAGCGTGATGCCTGGCCTCCTTACCTGCCAGGATGCTCCACAGGTTGCGCTGGAAGGTGGTTGCTCCGCTCGGCAAGCCGAACGACATGCGAACGTAGCTGTGAGGTGGGCCCTCGCAGTGTCCCACATGCGAAGGCCAGAAGAGATCCTGAGACGCGACCCTGTTGAGCCCTGGGATGTTGACGCGGACGCGCAGCTCACCACCCTCGCCTGGATGGGGAGCCGCGCCAGATGGGCGGCGGTTACCGCATATTGCCCTTACTTCCTGAAGCTCCTGAACGGTCTTGGTGATGAACTCCTGGGCGCCGGGCGCTCCTCGCCCAGTGTCCTCCCAAGGGAAACGTTCCATGAAGCACGCCTCCAAGTGGTGCCCGAGTACCTCCCTCGTGATGTTGACCAGGTCTAAAGCCCTCCAGAAGAGAGCCCCCGAGCCCAGCCCGAGGAGGGCGCTAGGAGCGCCTCCCTATGCGAGGGAGGGAGGTGCCCCAGGCGCGGGCGCCGATCCTGAGGTGGCGCCGCTGGAGGCGCCGCTCCCCTGAGGCCCAGTGCGGAGTAGCTGCTTCTTCTTCTTGGGGTTGACCTCAGGAGTGTACTGCACACACACGCTTTCTGTGTCTTCGACTGCTGCAGCTTGGAAGGCGTGCTCGAGGGAGCACACCGCGTCTCTTTCTTCGCATGGGACTGTGATGATTCCACCGGTTCCCGACACCTTGAGGACATTGTAGCCATGGTGGGTGACTACCATGAATTTGGCCAGCGCTGGGTATCCGAGAATGGCATTGTACGGCAAGCGGATGTGGGCGACGTCGAAGTCGATGAGCTCAGTGTGGTAGTTGTCGCGCTGACCAAAGGTGACAGGGAGGCGAACTTGCCCTATCGGGGTGGTGGAGCCATCAGTCACTCCTGAGAAAGTCTTGGTGAGCTGGAGCTGATCGTATGGCACTTGATGGCTATCAAACATCTCGACGGACATGACATTGAGCCATGCGCCACCGTCGATGAGGGTCTTGGTGACTTGGACATTGCTGATGACGGGTGAACAGAGCATCGGGAGGACTCCGGTGGTTGCCGCACATTCGAGCTAGTCTGCCGAGCTAAAGGTGATGGCGTACTTGGACCATTTAAGTGGGCGCATGGCCTCAAGCTTGGGGAGAGCTGCATTCACCTCGCGAGAGAACTGCTTGAAGATGCGCTGCGAAGCTGGGTCCTGAGCGCTGCCCAAGATGCAGGCGATGGCGCGCGGCTCCTGGAGGCCCCCAGCCCCTTCATCCCGTTGGTGGTCGTCATTCCTTCTTGGTGGTGGCGGTAGTGGAGGGAGACCGGGGTTGCCCTGAGGACGGTCCTCACGAGGCTGGTCCCTCCAGGCACCCTCACGAGGCTGATCCTGCCAGCGGTCCTCGCGAGGCTGATCGCGCCACTCCTGGCGGGGCCAGCGTTCGTCCCAACTTCCACCGCCTCGGCCGTAGCCCCGGTCGTTGCGCTCGGGGCGTCAACCGAAGCGTCCATCTCGAATGGCCCTAAGCTCTTGACAATCATTGGTGTTGTGGTTGTGCATGTTGTGGAAGGCGCGGTACGTACGGCTGCCCTTGGATGACTCAGGAAGGTCTCGGCCGCACTTGGTGTCTGGCTCTGCCTCAAGTATGGCCACTCCCTTACGCTTCACGTCCTTGATCTTGGCCTTCTTCTCCACTAGATCCGTAGAAGGGAGCTCGAGGAGGGAGAGACGCCCATCCTCAGCTCTCGCACACTTGGTCGCTATGTTGAAAAGCTCCAAAGTTGTGCACAACTCCTCATGGATGGCGAGATCCTCCTTCATCTTGATGTCGCGGACGCTATCGGAGAACGTTGAGATGATGGCTTTGTCCATCACCTTGGGGATCTTGAGGTGCACGCTGTTGAAGCGCTGGATGTACTTGATGCATCGTAGGTCACCCGCGGCCGGGGGTCGGTCGCGAGTGCCCTGGAAGTTGGTGACGAAGTGGTCGCGCATCTCGTCCCAGGAGGAGATTAAGCCTGGGGGTAGGTTCAGGAGCCATGAGAGGGCACCATCCTTGAGATCCATGGGGAACCAATTCGCCATGACCTTCTGGTCGCCATTGGCCACCTCGATGCTCAGCTCGTAGAGCTGCAGGAACTCCGCAGGGTCGGGGGTGCCATCGTAGCGAGGAGGCCGATCTGGCTTGAACTTTCCCGGCCACACGACGCGGCGTAGCTCAGGAGTGAAGGCGCGGCACCCCGCCATGGCCACCGGGGCCCGTCGTGGAGTCGGGTCTTGATCTTGGTGTCCCAGCGCCACCACAGCAAGTAGCACGTGGCCCTGCCGCGGCAAGCGATCCTGGTGCGGTGGCGCTGGGAGCGGTGGAGCATTGTCTTGCGGACGGGGAACCTCTTGGCATCTTCTTTCTTCGTGCGCGGGCACACGGCGCGGTGGATCACGCCGCGGGACTGCACATCTTGCAGCGAGGACGCCGTCTTGATGCAGAGGGGGCGGAGGCGCTTCATGAGCTGCGTGCTTCGGCGCGAGGGCCCCCTTGATGCAGAGGGGGCGGAGGCGCTTCGTGAGCCACTACTCCAGGTCATTATGTCTTAATCTCGGGTCAAATCGCACTCCGTGGTCAAACTTCCCGAAAGGTCACCCATCCTCACACTACTCCAGCCCAAGCACGCTTAACTTCAGAGTTCTATCCAACCCCAGCAACAGCTCACTTCACAGGCACTTGTTGATATATTTAGCATATCAATCCTATTATACCTTGTTGATGTCTAGGACTTTGTTCATGTTCATGACTATGATGAAATTTTGAAAAATATTTCAAACTTCCCGGTCATATTACGTATCATTTTTTGAAAAAAAATAAAAAAAATTCGAAACCTTTTTTAAATTTTTTTTGCCTCTAGATCTTGAAAGCCCCGTAACTTTTTTTGTGTTAGGTTTTTGGGGATTTTGAAAATGTTTAACGGGGTTCCCCCGGTTAAATTCGGATGTAACTTTTCGAGTAGATGATTTTTCATATATAAAAATTTTAATCCGAGTTCGTATGCAAAAGTTATGCCCATTTTACAAATTTCCAGAGAGATTTTGCAAATAAAGTCGAAATTTATATTTGTAAATTTTCCCAACAACTAGACCACATATCACATGGCAAACTTATTTTCTTTTATTTTTTTGACATTTTTATCATTTTTTTTATTTTTTTAAAACTGAAAAGGCGGTCCACAGGGGGGGTGCATTCGGTGGAAGCCGGGCAAACTAGTAATGGCGCACCGTGGGGTGGTGCGCCATTAGTAGTTAAACTAGTAATGGCGCACCACACCCACAGTGCGCCATTACTAGTTTTGAAAGAAAATATAAAAAAATTGAAATTTTTTGAATTTTTTTTAAAAAAACTTAGTAATGGCGCACCAGTGGACAGTGCGCCATTACTAGTTAAAAACTAGTAATGGCGCACTGTCCACTGGTGCGCCATTACTAACAATTTTTTTTATTTTTTTTACTTTTTTTTCAAAACTTCTAATGGCGGACTGTGGGTGTGGTGCGCCATTAGTAACAAATTTTTTTTTCAAAACTTCTAATGGCGCACTGCACACCAGGTGCGCCATTAGTAATATATTACTAATGGCGTACCTGTATGTGGTGCGCCATTGCTATATTCTAATGGCGCACCACACACGTGGTGCGCCATTAGTGACCATTTCATCTATAGCCGTTTTCCTAGTAGTGGTCACTGCTGCTGGAGGAGCTACCGGCAGGGCCCAGGGCAGGCCCAGCATCTGCCGCTGCGCCGTCCTGGCGACCCCCTCCAGGGTAGCACTCCAGCAGCGGCCTTCCTCGTCGAAGACCTTGAAGAACACCATGGAGGCGCCGTCGTACTCAAAATCGCTGGCGAGGGCCCCCTCTGCGCGGCAGGCGCATGCAACCTCTCCCCATCCACGAGTCATGAAGATCTTGCCCGCGGAGACGGCCTCGATCTCCACTCCCGTTGCCGGGGTGCTCCTTTCGGCGTGCTGCAACCACATCTCGAGTGGCCCCCTCGGCAGCATCTCTTTGACAAAGAACTGCGGGAATCAGATCCACATGCGCGGTGGCATCGCCGCCCACATCACGAACTTGCGGGATGAGCCCTCAGCATCACTTCGTGGGACGGCATCTCGTGCCACCACGGCCTGGCCACCATGGCCGTGATGCGAGCGGTGCGGGGTGCCGCCTCCTCTTCTAGGGCCTTGCGCTTGGGCATGCAAGGGAAACAGGTAGTCTGGAGGAGGCCGCTCGTACCAGGGCCTCGTCACCTCCTACCTTACGACGACGCCAAGGGGGCAGGCCAATCTCTTCTTAGGCGGGAGTGGCCCCTGCTCTTCGTGAGGGGCCTTTCCTTTCTCAGCGGCGGAGAATCTCCTTATCGGCGCCATGAGTGACGCAGCAAGACGGCGGGGCAAAGAGGAAGAAGAAGAAGCAGATGACGTGGAGGGGGAGATCAGCAACGGGGGCTCAGCCACTGTCCTCATTTATAGCCAGAGGGAGGCCAACCGCCGGCCTCCACGATCGCAGGAAATGATGATCTTTCTTCTACATGCAACAGGGTCTCGTCAAGTCGAACGGTTGCCGAGGCAGCATGGGGAAGTGGAGACGCCCACGTCCCACCAATCGCCACGCGCCAATGAAGGCCGCAGGCGGTTGGGGCCCGCGGCGCTTCACACTTTCCCTTTGGCTTCGCCTCGAAGCCAAGTTCAAGCGCGCCTTGGGCCCGGGTGCTACTGTCGGCGTTCTGGGACCAGGGGTGCCCAGACTTGCCTGCCTGCGGGCTTGTGCATGGCTCCGCCAACGACGGCCTGGTACGGCCCATCTTCAGCAGCAACAACTCAAGACCCTCGCGAGGGGCCAAGCATCGCGAGGCGGATGACGCCAAGACCTCCCTGGGGGCAGCCTCACTAGGCTGGCTCCCAAGGAGTGGAGATCTCTATGCAAGAGGCACCTCGCGAGGTTCACATGACGTGAGCCATGACGACCGAGGCCAGGCGGGCGCCAGCGGGTGCGGTGTACCAGTTTCCTCTTTCGTGCTAAAGAGGCAGGCGTAGGCGAGGAGTCCCGAGGCATAAGGAAAAGGTTTCCATATCGGTGCAACAAGACCGAGACCAATAGGACGGTAAGACGAATGTCACCAAGGAGCCCACAGCAGTGTCACCACCACAGGCTTTGGCAGGAGAAGACCAACTTTTGTCAGGATAGCTTGTACTCGTTGTCCCCCTTCAAACTTGGCCGTTGGGGATCCCTTCCTGCCTAACATTTGGGAAGAGGACCAAGGCCACTATAAATAGGACCAGCCACCACCATAACTAGGGATGGACTCATCTCGGACCGGATCCATTCCATCCTCACATCCACAGCTCACCGAGCACAAGAACACCTCCCCTCCTGATGCTCTTCGTCCATTGTACTAGTTCATCCTTAGCCCGCGAGGCAATCCACCAACACCACACTAGAGTAGGGTATTGCACCGCAAGGTGGCCCGAACCAGTATAAACCCTTATCTCTCTTGTTCCTTAGGTTCGTCGGGCTAGGTTGTGGGATCGTTGAGCGAAGCGAACTAGGGTTAGCCGGAAGCCGCAATCGTCTGGATTCGTGTTCTTCATGCGCACCCCAGAGTTCGAACCTCAAGGGTTAGCCGGAAGCCGCAATCCAACACAACTCAAGAATTACAACTCGATACTTAGAATGAAATATGACTCTATGTGAATGCCTCCGTCAGTGTACCGGGATGTGCAATGAATCAAGAGTGACATGTATGAAAGAATTATGAACGGTGGCTTTGCCACAAATACGATGTCAACTAAATGATCATGCATAGCAATATGACAATGATGGAGTGTGTCATAATGAATGGAACGGTGGAAAGTTGCATGGCAATATATCTCGTAATGGCTATGGAAATGCCATAATAGGTAGGTATGGTGGCTTTTTTGAGGAAGGTATATGGTGGGTTTATGGTACCAACAAAATTTGTGCGGCACAAGAGAGGCTAGCAAAGGTGGAAGGGTGAGAGTGCATATAATCCATGGACTCAACATTATTCATAAAGAACTCACATACTCATTGCAAAAATCTATTAGTTATCGAAACAAAGTACTACGTGCATGCTCCTAGGGGGATATATTGGTAGGAAAAGACCATCGCTCGTCCCCGACGGCCACTCATAAGGAAGACAATCAATAAATAAATCATGCTCCGACTTCATCACATAACAGTTCACCATACGTGCATGCTACGGGAATCACAAACTTTAACAAAAGTATTTCTCAAGTTCACAATTACTTACTAGCATGACTCTAATATCACCATCTTCATATCTCAAAACAATCATAAGGAATCAAACTTCTCATAGTATTCAATGCACTTCATATGAAAGTTTTTATTATATCGATCTTGGATGCCTATCATATTAGGACTAAATTTATAACCAAAGAAAATTACGATGTTGTTTAAAGACTCTCAAAACAATATAAGTGAAGCATGTGGGTTCATAAATTTCTATAAAATAAAACCACTGCCGTGCTCTAAAAAGATACTCCCTCCATTCCAAAATATAGTGTGCCCACGCTTCCCGAGGTCCAACTTTGACCATAAATTTAACCAACGAGACAAACTGCGCCGGGAGAAAAAATTATATAATTGATAACTTCTTTCGAATACGAATTCACTTATATAATTGTTGCTCCTGCCGCACTCAGTCTTTGTAGTTAAATTTACGGTCAAAGTTGAAGCACATGGATAGAGGAAGCACTACATTGTGGAATGGAGGGAGTATACTGAAGCACTAAAGAAAAATTGCCTAGCTCAAAAGATATAAGTGAAGCATGAAGAGTATTCTAACAAATCACGATTCATGCGTGTCTCTTCCAAAAGGTGTGTAAAGCAAGGATGATTGTGGCAAACTAAAAAGCAAAGACTCAAATCATATAAGACGCTCGAAGCAAAACACATATTATGTGGTGAATAAAAATATAACCTCAAGTAAAGTTACCGATAGATGAAGACGACGGAGGGGATGCCTTCTAGGGCATCCCCAACCTTAGGCTCTTGGTTGTCGTTCAATATTACCTTAGGGTGCCTAGGGAATCGCCAAGCTTACGCTCTTGCCACTCCTTATTCAGTAATCCATCAAAACCTTACCCAAAACTTGAAAACTTCACAACACAAAACTCAACAAAAAATCTCATAAGCTCCATTAGTATAAGAAAATAAATCACCACTTTTGGTACTATTGTGAACTCATTCTTTATTTATATAGGTGTAATATCTACTGTATTCCAACTTTTGCATGGTTCATACCCCCCGATACGAGCCATAGATACATCAAAATAAGCAAACAACACATAGAAAACAGAATCTGTCAAAAGCAGAACAGTCTGTAACAAATCTGGATATTTTGAATACTTCTATAACTCCAAAAATTCTGAAAAATTAGGAAGACCTAATAAATTTGTTTATTAATCTTCTGAAAAAAGAATCAGTATTTTATCGCGCTTCCGCAAAAAATGAAAATTAATTTTGGCAGCGCAAAAGTTTTGTTTTTCAGCAAGATCAAATCAACTATCACTGTAAGCTATCACAAAGGTCTTACTTGGCACAAAAACTAAGTAAAACATAAAACCACATCTAACCAGAGGCTAGATAAACTATTTAATGCAAAACAGAACCTAAAAAGTAAAGAAAAAAATAAAAGTGGGTTGCCTCCAACAAGCGCTATTGTTTAACGCCCTTAGCTAGGCATAAAACACGAATAGATCTAAGTATTATCATCCTTGGCATGCAATCCACAAGTGGCCCTCATAATAGATTCATAAGGCAATTTAATTTTCTTTCTGGGAAGTGTCCCATGCCTTTCCTTAACGGAAATTAAAATCCAATGTTTCCTTCATTCATATCAATAATTACACCAATCGTTCTAAGGAAAGATCTACCAAGAATGACAGGACATGTAGGATTGCAATCTATATCAAGAACAATGAAATCTATGGGCACATAATTCCTATTTGCAACAATAAGAACGTCATTAATCCTTCCCATAGGTTTCTTAATAGTGGAATCCGCAATATGCAAATTTAAGTAACAATCATCAAATTCACGGAAACCTAACACATCACATAAAGTTTTGGGGATCGTGGAAACACTAGCACCCAAATCACACAAATCATGGCACTCATAATCTTTAATATGAACCTTAATAGTAGGTTCCCACTCATCATAAAGTTTTCTAGGGATAGAAACTTCCAATTCAAGCTTTTCTTCAAAATATTGCATCATAGCATCAACGATATGTTTAATAAAAGCTTTGTTTTGATTATAAGCATGAGGAAAATTCAACATGGATTGCAACAAGGAAATACAATCTATTAAAGAACAACTGTCATAACTAAATTCCTTGAAATCCAAAAGAGTGGGTTCATTACTACCTAAAGTTTTGGCCTCTCCAATCCCACTTTTATCGATTTTTGCATCAAGATCTAAAAACTCTGAATCATAGGGACGCCATCTAACTAAAGTTGTGTCCGGGGGATGAACCCCAGGTAGGCAACGGAACCCGAATCCTTTTCAAAAACAATGGGGACAGCGACGCCCCTCAAACCAGCTCACGCCTAGCCAAGTCGCTCGACTCGGCCGAGCCCCTTGACCCGGCCAAATTCCACAACCCGGCCCCGATGGCCGCTGCAAGGCAGTCAAACCCGGCGCACCAAGACGTCTTCAACAAGCCAGCTTCCCTTTAGCGTGTTCTCTAACCCGGCCACAGGTCAGCTCCCGTCGCATCCTGGCCGTACGATGGGATGAGTCTTCAATCAAGAGATGAGCAAGGCAACAATGCCCCTCCCATACCTTTGATCAGCCGAGGCGTGGCAACAGTGCTTCACCTAACAGCTGACCAGGGCCGGCATGGCTACAATGTCCCCGTCCTCACTGCTAACGCCAGCAAGCGGCGACCTGATGGAGCAACACTATAGCAGACTCGACCCGGCCACTCCCTGACGATCGATAAGATGACAAACAGTGACCCTACACCCGGCGGGTCCCACGCCCGGAGAACCCGGCGAGCTCTGTCACCCGGCGGGTCCCAGCATCGGCTTCACGGAGGATGACAACCCGGCCCCACGGCCTTTTAACATTATCATTGTACCCCTGGGGGGTTGACCTATAAAACCCCCCGGGAAGCCTCCATTCACGGGGATGAAGAGATCCGATCAGTAGAGCACACACACACGGAGAGGGAGGAGCCTAAGCCTTAAGCCTTGGCCTGCCTTCCTTCCTCCCCGATACAGCTCAAGGAGCAACTCCGTACTATCACACATAAACCACACTCGACAGGACTAGGGGTATTATCTCTCCAGAGAGCCCTGAACCTGGGTATGTCTTGCGTCCCGCGCTCGCTCATGGCAACCTCGCCTCTGGAGCCCACCAGTTCCCTCGAGCCTCCTCCTCTCTTTATCCATCCCTTGGCATCTCCCGTGCGCCCACCACGATAGTTGGCGCCCACCGTGGGGCATCTCGAGGTCCTGGCCGGCAGCATGCTTTATATGGGGCTCCTCTCCGACTCCGACGAACCCATCACACTGGCGGACGACGTCATCAATGCACTCGCCGCCTCTTCCGCCGCGCTGCGCATCTCCGATGCGCCTGCGGCCGATGAGTACCCCAGTGAGGTACTAGACTTTTTTGACTCCCCCCTTTCCCTCAGCGGCAATGCTCCCGCCGGGGCAATTGACCTTTGTGTGGAGGTCTTCGTCACCGACACCGACGCTTCTTTATCATCGAGTGCGGCGAGGAAGGCCGCCGAAGCCAAGGCCGTAGCGGAGTGGGCCGGCTCGCCCAACCTGCTACGCGCCATGATGCAGAGCCTTCGCGTCCCCATCGGCACCGACATCGACGCCTCCAACGTCCCCGAGGCCCGGACTCGGCTCGAGGAGGACCGCCAGCGCCTGCTGGAAATAACCTACGGCTTCACACCTGACGCGCTCGAGCCAAGCCAGGTCGCCGACCTGCGGGCCCGGGGCGGCGCGATCGGATGTGCCTTCGGCGCCCTCCCGCCCGTCTACAAGACTCCCATGAAGAACATGCACGCCGCCCAGGCGGCTGCGGTCAGCCAGGATAAGCTCATGGGCAAGGAGCTGAAGGATCACCTCAAGCGGGTGAACGACCTCCTCGACCGGGCTAACGCACAACAGGACCGCCTTAACTAACTCGCCAAGCCGGCGGGATCTAGCTCCCTCCGCGACAATGGACCCGGCAATCATCAGAACATGATGTCTTCACCACCCGGCGAGGCGCACTCCGGTCGCACCCGGACCCGACGCAACCCCGCCCCAACGACTACTGGCGCCTTGGGCGACGAGCCGGCCTTGGAAGACCGATGCCGGCTTGATCCCCCTCTCCACGTCGCGGTCGCCGGCCGGCTAGGCCCCCGCGCCATTGACGACAACGACACCCCCCACCGCCTCGGCCGACTCGACCTCTTCAGGGAGCTAGAGGTGGGCGGTCCTGTCGGCCCGGCATGTTTCGGTCCTTGCATCCGGGAAGAGCCCTTAACCAAAGGGTTCACGCTCACCCGCGACACCCCCAAGTACAACGACACCGTGAAGCCAGAAGACTGGCTCACCGACTACACCACCGCCATCGGCATCGCTAGCGGCAACCACGGCCTCGCCGTGCGCTATGCGCCACTCATGCTCTAGGGATCAGCCCACACATGGTTTAACAGCCTGCCGATGGGCAGCATCAATGTGTGGGTCGACTTCGAGCAAGCTTTCATGCGCAAATTCACTGGCACCTACAAACGACCCGACCGTCCCAGCCAGCTCACCATGTGCGTGCAGGGACCGACAGAAACGGCCGCGAGTACCTCGCACGCTGGACCAAGCTCCGAAACAGCTGCGAGGGTGGTCACGAAGTCCAAGCAATCCAGTACTTTATCAACGGGTGCCGGGATGGCACCCTTCTCAAGCATAAGCTCTTACGCTCTGAGCCGGTCACCATGGCCGTGCTCATGGTGATAGCGGACAAGTACGCCAACGCAGACTCCGCCATGAAGATCCAGGTGGCACTGGATGAAACCGGCAAAGCGAAGCCGATTCCCCCTTCGAAGCCGGCCGGCAAAGGAAGCTGGCAGCAGCACAACCAGCAGAACAACAAGCGCAAGGCCGACCAACCGGCCCAACGCTATGACAACCGGCACATTGCGGCCGCCGAGTAGGCGCCCGTGACCGACCCGGCCACTAAGCGCTGACAGACCGGCAAAACAGCATGGCAACCCGCCATGAGTTTCGAGGAGATGCTCCATGCTCCATGCAAGCACCACAGCGGCGCAAGACCGTCCACGCACATGCTTCAGCAGTGCGCCATCACCAAGCGCATCATGAGGGGCGACGTCCCGCCTCCTCCGGCCCCGGCTCTAGGAGCGGGGCAGCCGCCTCCACCTCCTCCACCACCCCCGGCCGGCGGCGCGATGCGCGATGACGCCTACCCGGCCCAGGACGCGATGTATGTTGTCTTCATCAGCCTCGGCGATGACAAGCGCAGCGAGCGTCTGCTTCAGCAGGAGGTGAACGCCGTCATCCGGGCCAAGCCAGAGTACATGCATTGATCGGAGCGCCCGGTCACATGGACCTGGGAAGATCACCCAGCTGTCATGCCGAGTCCGTATGGCTACACCCTCGTCCTCTACCCCACCATCGTCGCGCCTCGGTGCACCTGCAGGTTCTCCCGAGTCCTCATCGACAGTGGCAGCAGCATCAACATCCTCTAGCGCGACACCATGACGAAGCTCGGCCTTGAGGCCAAAGACCTGGAGGCGACCCGGGTGATGTTCCACGACATCGTCCCCGGCCTCTCCTGCTCTCCAATCGGCCAGATCCGGCTCGACGTCCTATTCTATGACAGCGACCATTTCGACGCAAGCTGCTCTGGTTCAAGGTGGTGAACCTGACCAGCGCATACCATGCGCTGCTAGGCCGGACCGCGCTCGCCAAATTCATGGAGGTCTCCCACTTAACGTACCTGAAGATGAAGCCGTCGGGTCCGAAGGGCCTCATCACCATCACTGGCAACTACCGCAAGTCCCTGGAGTGCGCCCGGGACGGTGCCAAGCTGGCTGAGTCGTTGGTCGTAGCCGAGGAGCGGCGCCAGCTCGACCGGATCGTCGCCCTGGCCAGCAAGACATCGGCCGCACCGATCTCGGCCGAGGAGCTGACCGGCGAGGCCTTGTTCAAGCCCTCCAAGGAGACCAAGAAGGTGAGACTGAACCCGAAGGACCCCAGTTGCAGCAAGTACGTTGTCGTGGGCACCCGCATCGAAATAGGAAGGTGAGCTCGTCGACTTCCTTCGTGAGAATCAAGATATTTTCGCATGGACCCCAATGGACATGCCGGGTATCCCGAGGAAGTACGCCGAGCACAAACTCCACGTCCGCAAGGACGCCATGCCTGTCCGTCAACCCCTGTGACATTTAAGAACCATCGGTGAAGAGGTCGCCAAGCTTTTGGCGGCTGGCTTCATCATTGAAGTGTTTCACCCCGAGTGGTTGGCCAACCCAGTCCTCGTCCTGAAGAAGAACAAGACCCGGTGCATGTGTATCGATTAGACCAGCCTGAATAACGCCTGTCCCAAGGACCCGTTCGCCCTCCCGCGGATCGACCAATTCATCGACTCCACTACCGGGTGTGAGCTCTTGTCCTTCCTGGATGCTTACTCCGGCTATCATCAGATCAAGCTGGACCCGGCCGACGCCCTGAAGACGTCCTTCATCACGCCATTTGGGGCGTATTGCTACATCACCATGTCATTTGGCCTGAAGAACACCGGCACCACCTTCAAGCGCTGCATGCAAAAATGCCTGCTGCCGCAACTCGGCCGAAACATCCACGTCTATGTGGACGACAACATGGTGAAGACCAAGCAGCACCTCACGCTCCTCAACGACCTGAAGGAAACCTTCACCAACTTGCACGAATACAAGATCAAGCTCAACCCGGAGAAATGCGTTTTCGGCATCCCAGCCGGAAAGCTACTCGGCTTCCTCATCTCAAAGCGCGGCATTGAGGCAAACCCGGAGAAAATCAAGGCCATCGAGTGCATGCGCAAGCCAGCTCGGTTGCGCGATGTCCAAAAGTTCATCGGCTACTTGGCCTTGGTCAGCTGGTTTCTCAGCTGGCTGGGCGAGAGGGCTTTGTCCCTGTATCAGCTGATGAAGAAGACGACGCCGTTCGAGTGGAACGACTAGGCGGATGAAGATTTCAGGGACCTCAAGCGCATGCTCTCCACCGTGCCTGTCCTGGCCGCACCAGCCGAGAAGGAGCCTCTGCTGCTCTACATTGCCGCAACCTCGCGGTCGGTCAGTATGGTGTTTGTGGTCGAGCGACCAGAGAAGGGTCAGATCCAAGCTATCTAGCGTCCTATCTACTATCTGAGCAAGGTGCTCTCTGCCTCCAAGCAGAACTACCCGCACTACCAGAAGATGTGTTATGGCATGTCCTTCACCGCCAAGAAATTGAAGCAGTACTTCCAAGAGCACGTTGTTAATGTGGTCAGTACGGTCCCCCTCGGCGAGATCATTGGGTGCCGAGACGCCTCTAGCCGGGTCGCCAAGTGGGCGCTCGAGCTAGCTTGCCACACAATCATCTACGAGCCTCACACTACGATCATGTCCCAAGCTCTGGCCGACTTCCTCGTCGACTGGACTGAGACCCAGTACCTGCTGCCGCCGCCGGATTCAACGCATTGGTGCATGCACTTCGACGGCTCGAAGATGCGTCTCGGCCTAGGGGCCACCATTGTGTTGTCTTCCCCAAAGGGCGACTGGCTCAAGTACGCGCTCCAGATCCACTTCACTGCCTCCAACAATGTTGCCGAGTATGAAGCCCATGTGCATAGCCTCTGGCTCGCCAAGGAACTCGGCATCCGGCGCATCCTGTGCTACGGTGACTCGAATTTGGTGGTGCAGCAGTGCTTCGGCGAGTGGGATGCCCGTGACCCCAACATGGCGAGCTACCGCTTCCTCGTCTAGAAGCTGTCCGGATTCTTCGCAGGCTGCGAGTTCCTCCACGTCCTACGCACGGAAAATGATGCCGCCGTCACGCTCGCCAAGATCGCCTCATCACGGCAGTCCATTCCGTCCAGCGTCTCCCTCGAGCACCTGCGCAAGCCGTCTGTCAAACTATCTCCGGATTCCGAGTCCATCTACGCCCTAGACGACCCGGCTGCCCCTCAACCCAGCCCGGGGACTGCCGAACCCGGCCCGGGGGCTGCCGAACCCAACCCGGCCGCCGTCATGATCAACCCGGCCACCGCCGTCCCTGACCCGGGGGCTACCGACCCCGGCTCGGGGGATGCCACCCCGGAACCCGTCATGGTGGCCGTCTTCGCTGTAGTGACGGCTCCCTCATGGGCCCTGCCCATATCAGAGTTTTTGGAAAACGGGGTCCTCCCCATGGACGAGACTGAGGCCTGGTAAGTGCAGCGCCAGGCGTCCGCCTACAACATCATTGACAACGAGCTCGTCAAGCACAGGCACAGCCCCACCGGCGTGTTCCAGCGCTGCGTCGAGCAAGACAGTGGCATTGAGATCCTCCTCGACATACACCAAGGCGAGTGCAGGCACCATGCCGCCTCGCGGTCCCTAGTGGCCAAGGCTTTCCGCCATGGTTTCTACTATCCCACGACCCTCCAAGACGCCGAGTCACTCGCCCTCAAGTGCGACGGATGTCAGTGCTTCAGCAAGCGTAGCCACCAGCCGACATCAGCACTCCGGACCATCCCGATCGCCTGGCCCTTCGTGGTCTAGGGACTCGACATGCTGGAGCCCTTCAAGACCGCTCGAGGTGGCATGACGCATTTGCTGGTGGCAGTGCACAAGTTCACCAAGGATCGAAGCAAGGCCAATCAAGAAACTGGACGGGCCAACGGCCATCTGATTCATCAAGGACATCGCGGTGCGCTACGGCATGCTGAACGGCATCATGACAGACAATGGCACTAACTTCACCAAAGGCGCGCTTGCGCAGTATTGATTCGTCTTCGGCATTCGCCTCGACCTGGCGTCTGTTGCACACCCGCAGTCCAACGGTCAGGTCAAGTGGGCCAACGGTCTCATCCTATCCGGCATCAAGCCACGGCTCGTTGAGCCACTCGTCCGCTCGCCCGGCAGCTGGCAGGACAAGTTGTCGACCGTCCTTTGGAGCCTCCATACCATGCCCAACCGGTCGACCGGGTTCACCCCGTTCTTCCTCATCTACGGACCCAAAGCCGTCATCCCAACCGATGTCGAGTTCGACTCGCCGTGTGTCGCGATGTACACTGAAGCCGAAGCCAAAGAAGCCCGTGAAGATGGCGTCGACCTACTGGAAGAAGCACGCCTCCTGGCGCTTAGTCGGTCAGCCATTTATCAGCAAGGCATGAGACACTACCACAGCAAGAAGATCAAACCCCTTGCGTTCCGAGAGGGAACCTTGTCCTCCAACTCGTCCAATAGTAAGCTGGCCAGCACAAGCTATCCTCCCCGTGGGAGGGCCCCTTCATCATCAGCAAGGCCTTGTGCAATCGCAATGCCTACTACCTCATCGATGCCCGCAAGTCAAACAAGCGCAAGAGAGACACCGCCGGTGAAGGAACAACCCGGCCGTGGAACGCAGAGCTCCTCCGCCCATTTTACAGTTAGCCGTGTGCACGTATGTATCACTGCCTTTTCCGACCAAGCTATTGTGTATCCTGCACTTGTGCACTGATCACCTCTTTATCAAACCCGGCCACCGGTCCAACTCGCTCGACCCAAGGGCTCGAGGGCTGGCCAGCGTGGTCACCACCCGCCGCCTTACTTAGCGGTTCCTGACATATTGGGATCACCGCGGCATTCCACTTTGCCCTAAGCCATAGAACTGGCTTCAGCTGTCGTCTGGCAAGCGCGCAAGGCTAGAGCACTAGTACTCCACGAACACTAAGTCAAGGACCGCCGGGTTACCCAACCCGGCCGCTCCACTTTAAGTTGCCGCACGACTGGCTGCTCGCCAACCGACTTTGCCGGATTGCCGCCAGCCGGCCCAGTGGTTGTTTCGCTCGCGCTCAACGTTTCAACAGCTTAAGTACCGCACGCTCCTCTCGAAGGTCGAACTCCTTCTCACGGACCGGAGCCTCGGCCGTCAGACTCACGGGGGGAAGCCCGAGAGGGGAAAAGCGCAAGAAAACAGCTCAAAAGACAAAAAGCAAGAGTGCAAACATTCACGAAATTTATACATCACCAGTTCAAATTCAAATAGGCCCAAGGCCAGAATTCATTACACCCGGATACCCCAAGTGGGTGGGTGGACCTGCTACCTAACAAAAAAATTTACTAAGTTAAAAACAGGCAGCTTTAGGCATCTCCCTCGGTGGCCTCCGGGTTCGCCGAGGTGCCGGTGTCTCCCTCCTCGGCGTCCACGTCGCGGTAGACGTCCATCTCCTCGGAGATGCCCTCCGGGTCGTCTAGAAGCAGGCCGTAGTCGTTAGCTGGCACAACTCCGCCATCTTCCACCTACTCCGGCCGGAACTCGTCATGGAAGGCGAACTCGGCGATGTAGCTAGCCCGAGCAGCGATCCGTTCGGCCTCCGCCTGCAGTTGGTTCTCCGAGCCGGCTAGCTTGCCCATCAGCGCGTCCAGCGACAGGTCCGGATGCCAAGACATCGCAAAACTGAGCGCCATATTGGTGCCGTCACGAGCGGCGGAAAAACGCCCGTCGTAGAGCCATTCCAGCCCCGCCTCCAACCACCACGCCAGCTACGTGAAGCTGCTCGGCGCAACGGCGCCCGGCTAGAGGGCCGCCGTCATCGCCGCGCCAGCCTGAGAGAGCCGCCCCATCTGATCGCCCAAGACTCGCAGACGAGCCTCGGCAGTGGTCACAATCTCTGGGAAGGTCCGGGCCACCAGCGGGTTAGTCCCAGAGCCAACGACCCCCTGCGGGTTGCACTGAAAGTGGACCGCCTACTCCGCTAGCTGGCGCGTCTCCGGGAAGGCCCTTCTCAAGAAGAAAAGCAAGTTAGAAGAAATTCACCAAGGACAAGAAGCTGGGATCCCAGCCTGGCAAAAACCAAGGAAAGCACTTACTGGAGAAGGACTCTTCCAGGTGCTGTGCTTCGAGTAACGTACCGCGCCAGGAGCGTCTTCTCCAGATCGGCGATCTTGGCAAGGGCCGTTTTCAGCTCAGCGTCCTTGTCCTTGGCCGCCTTCTTGCCCTCCTCACGGCGACGAGTTTCCCCCCTGACGGGTCTCCTCCGCCGCGGCCACCAGCGCCTTCAGGCGCTCCACCTCGGCCAGCAGCAGACCCTTGTCGTCGGCCCGCTTGTTGTGTTGCTGATCCGCCTCGACAAGGGCCCACTACGCCGCCACAACCTTGGCGCTCTCCGCCTTGAGGCATTCCACCTTGGCCTCAAGACGACCCTTATCGCCCTCCAACTGCTCCCGCAGTCGGCTAGCTTCATCAAGCGCCCGCCGGGCTCCCGTCGCCTCCTCCTGGGTCAGGGGCCCAAAGAAGACTTCGCTGGGTCCGCCCTGAGCCGGCTGCGACCCAGCGACCCGGCGCCCCTCGGCCTGAGCACCAGGGCGTGCTCTCCGCTAGCCGTCTCTTCCACGGCTGGTGCCATCTCTAGCGCCCTCTCCGGCGCTCCCTCCAACTCGGTGCCCGGTGGCGTCACCACCGGCGGTGTCACACTCGTCGATGCCTGGGGTATCCCCTCCGGCACCGTCCATGTCGCCTCCTCCAAAACAACGCCGCTGCCGCCTTCGCCGTTCCCTGCCCGCTCGACCACGTCGGCCCGCGGCAGGGTGTTGTCCTCAACTGCCATGATCTCCTGGTCAAGATCCATCACATCTGCGCGGCTGTCTCGGCCCCGCTCTCCCCTTGACGCTGGGACAAAGACCGTCGCCGCCGCCACTGTCCCTTCCAGCATCTCCTGCCACCCCGGCTCTTCGCCGGCACGTGCCCATGTCGACACGACGTTGACCCAGGCCTGGGTCAACGCCGCCTCCAGATCCGCCATTGCCCTATTCGGGTCCCACCAGGCATGGCCTTCGACGTTGGCCGGGTCCAGGCAAAGGTCCGGATCCACCACCTCCGCCTCCTCCTCCTCGTCGGCGCTAGTATGGGACCTTTGGAATGCGGCACCCTCAGCGGACGCGGTGTCGGCCGCCGCCAGTGCTAGCGAAATCGGCGACCTGAGGCACAGAGAAGTAAACACACAAGAACCAAGCAGACGCCGCTCGATCGATCAAAGTCAACAAAAAAGGAACTTACCCAGGCACCACCAGCACGGCGGGCCTAATCGGCCTCTCCTGTAGAGCGCCACGCCTTCTCTTGGCGGGTGGGTTCGTGCTCCCGGCCGGTTTCGCCACGCGCTTCATGGCCTAGGCCCGCGGCACAACATTGTTCTTCCCGTGCGGCCTGCTGGCCGCCAGTGCACCCCGAGACGACCCGGCTCCTGCCGTGCCGCCTCCTCCGCCCGACGCTGCTGCATCAACAATTTGCGTCAGCACTCCTTCTACCACCTCGCGACCGGCGGTTCAAGAAACAAGGATGAAACTTACCCACACGGCGTCCCACACCGACATCGCCAGCCGCTACCACCCATCCGCCGTAGGCCGCGAGTTCCTCCGAGATGGCCCGCACCACCTGCGCCGGCACCCGGTCGTAAGGATGCCGGATGGCATTTAGAAGCACTTCCCGTGTCGCGTCGGGGCGAACAAGAAGATGAGCAGCGGCAAAATACAAAGACCAAGGACTCACCATGGGTGCCGGGTTCGCTTGGCTATACGGAGGTTTGTCGAACTCCGCTGCCAGCCGCAAATTCGACATGTGGTCGGGGTCTTGAAGCCCGGTCATCTGACCGATGAGGTGGTTGCGCTGCTACAACGGCAGCACGCGGTGCCTGATGAAGGCGATGATGAGGTCGGTGCCGGTGAGCCCCTCCCGCTCCGTCATCTCCAACACCAGCGTGTACAGGTTTAGCACTTCCTACAACGGGTGCTTTGGGTAGTAACCTCAGTTCTGCTTCGCTCGCAGCGGTGCGTCGACAAAGGGCGGCAGGTTGATATGGTCCGTGCCGAGGTTGCGGACGTAGAAGAAAGAATTCTACCATTTCTTGGCAGAATCCTCCAGCGGCATCTTGGGGCAGTCAGCAACCGACCGCTTGGATATTATGGTGGCCCCGCAGTCGGAAATCTCCCTGGCCGTCGGCCCCTACTGCTTCAAGGAGAAGAAGCGCACCCAGAGATCGATGGAAGGCTGGACCCGCAGGTATCCCTCGCAAAGGGTGACGAAGCCCGAAAGCTGCACGATGGTGCCCGCACCAAGATGATGGGGTTGGAGCCCGACGAACTTCAGGAAGCCGTGGAAGAAAGCGCTCGCCGGAAGACCGAACCTGTGCTTGAAATGCGGAAAGAGGACCACGCGCTCCGTGCCCTCGGGCCGCGGCTCCCGCTCCCCCTGCGGCAGGCGCACGACGACCTCCGTCTCCCCTGGCAAGCGTCTAGCGGTGCAGAGGTAGGCGATGTCGTCTAAGGTGACAGTCGAGCCCATCCACGAGCCCGACGGAAGAGCATCGACAAAGAAAGGAAATAAGGAAGAACGGCCGTGAAGCTTTGCTCGAAGCGGCGGGCATCGCAGCGCGCGACAGTCGCTAAGGGCAGAGGAAGGATGAGGAGGCAGCGGAGTGCGAGTGAGAATGACTTCCGCCGCCCCCTCTCCCAATTTATAACCCACGACTCTAAACGTGGGGAAGTGGGATCATTTGCGCTAGCCCCTCCCACCTCCCCGCAATAACTGCGCACATACGCCTGCAGTAACTGCATCGAGAATGGCAACCGGCCCGCGGACGCCGCAATAAATCCACGTGCGTGGGCCGAGGGCGTGCAGTGGCGGGCCCTAGCTCGTCGCCCCGTCCAATCGCGCGTGTGGCCTGTCAGGCCCCTCTTGCTCCCTGGCGCCACATGGCGCCCGCGCGAAGCGCAAAAGATCGCCTCAAGATTCGACGAGCTCTTCGGTTTCCCGCCCCTGCCGGGATGCCGTGATCCAGCCTCCGGAAGCCGGCATACAATGGGTGTTACTGGACCCGGCGGTCACAAAATTCACCTCCTCAGGGGGGGACTACGAAAGCCCTCCCGCTCGAAGACGGCGGACCTTCACAGCTTCGGGGACTACTACCGGCGGGATGAACCCCAGGCACGCAACGGAACCCGGATCCTTTTTGAAAACAACGGGGCAGCAACGCCACTCAAATCGGTTCATGCCTGGCCGGGTTGCTCGACTCGGCCGAGCCCCTCGACCCGGCCAAATTCCTCAACCCGGACCCGATGGCCGGGGCAAGGCAGCCAAACCCGGCGCACCAAGACGTCTTCAACAAGCCAGCTTCCCATTAGCGTGTCCTCCAACCCGGCCACGGGTCCTCTCCCGTCCCATCCTGGCCGTATGATGGGACGAGTCTTAAATCAAGAGATGAGCAAGGCAATAGTGCCCCTCCCATGCCTCTGATCATATGAGGCGTGGCAACAGTGCCTCACCTACCAGCTGAACAGGGCCGGCATGGCTACAGTGCGCCCGTCGTCACTGCTGACGCCAGCAAGCGGCAACCTGATGGAGCGCCACTATAGCAGACTCGACCCGGCCACTCCCTAACGATTGACAAGACGGCAAACAGTGCCCCTACACCCGGCAGGTTCCACGCCTAGAGAACCCAGTGAGCCCTGTCACCTTGCGGGTCCCAGCACCGGCTTCCTGGACAATGACAACCCCGCCCACAGCCTTGTAATATTACCATTGTACCCTTGGGGGATTGACCTATAAAACCCCCAGGAAGCCTCCATGCATGGGGGTGAAGAGATCCGATCGGTAGAGCACACACACAGAGAGGGAGCAGCCTAAGCCTTGGCATGCGTTCCTTCCTCCCCGATACAGCTCAAGGAGCAACTCTGTACTATCACACATAAACCACACTCGGCAGGACTAGGGGTATTATCTCTCCAGAGAGCTCCGAACCTGGGTATGTCTTGCGTGTCATGCTCGCTCATGCCGACCTCGCCTCTGGAGCCCACCAGTTCCCTCGAGCCTCCTCCTCTCTATAGCCATCGCTTGGCATCTGCCGTGCGCCCACCATGACAAGTTCACTCATCTCCAGTCCAATCATTATCAAGATTTATATTGGAAAACAAAGATTCAATAGGAGTTACATCAATCACTTTAAGATCTTCATCATTATTTTCGCGGGAACTGGAAGAACACGCTTTTATAAACAAATCTTTTTTCCACGCATCTTAGCGGTTCTTTCTTTGCACTCATCAATGGAAATTCTCATAGATTTGAGAGACTCATTGATATCATGCTAGGGTGGAATAGATCTAAGTTTCAAAGAATCAACATCAAGAGAAATTCTATCCACGTTCCTAGCCAAATCATCATTCTTAAGCAATTTTTCTTCAATCAAAGCATTGAAATTCTTTTGCGAAATCATAAATTCTTTAACACTATTCTCAAAATAAGAGGGCATCTTATTATAATTTTCATAAGAGTTTTTGTAGGAATTACCATAATTATTAGAGGAATTGCTAAGGAACGGTCTAGGATTAAAATTACCTCTATACGCGTTATTACCAAAATTGTTCCTACCAACAAAATTCACATCCATAGATTCATTATTATTCTCAATAATAGTAGAAAAAAGGCTTATCATTAGGATCAATAGGAGCATTCTTGCTAGCAAACAATTTCATAAGCTCATCCATCTTCCCACTCAAAACAATAACCTCTTCAATCTCATGCACTTTTTTACTAGTTGAAGATCTTTCGATATGCCATTGAGAATAATTAACCATAATATTATCTAGGAGTTTAGTAGCTTCTCCTAAGTAATTTCCATAAAAGTACCTCCCGCGGCCGAATCTAAAAGGTTTCTCGAAGCAAAATTCAATCCGGCATAAATTTTTTGTATAATTATCCACAGGTTCAAACCATGCGTAGGGCAATTTCGTATCATTAATTTCATCCTCTCCCAAGATTGTGTAACATGTTCATGATCAAATTGCTTAAAATTCATAATATCGTTCCTAAGGGAGATGATCTTAGCGGGAGGAAAATACTTGGAAATAAAGGCATCTTTACACGTATTCCATTAATCGATACTATTTTTAGGCAAAGATGAAAACCAAGTTTTAGCACGATCTCGAAGTGAGAACGGAAATAGCTTCTATTTAAAAATATCATTATCCACATCTTTTTTATTTTTCATATCACACAAATCAACGAAATTGTTTAGATGGGATGCGACATCTTCACTAGGAAGGCCAGAAAATTGATCTTTCATAACAATATTCAACAAAGCAGCATTATTTTCACAAGATTCCACATTAGTAGCGGGAGTAATCGGAGTACTAATAAAATCATTATTATTGGTGTTGGAAAAGTTACATAGTTTGGTATTCTCTTGAGTCATCGTGACAAAGCAAGCAATCCAACAGACGAGCACACAAAAATCAAGCAAAGAAGACGAATGGAAGAGGGGCAAAGAAAATGCAAATCTTTTTGAAAATCCTTTTAGAAGTGGGGAGAGGAAATGAGAGGCGAATGGCAATAATGTAATGCAAGAGATGAGAGTTTATGATGGGTACTTGGTATGTCTTGACTTGGCATAGATCTCCCCGGCAACGGCCCCAGAAATTCTTCCTGCTACTTCTTGGGCTTGCGTTGGTTTTTCCCTTGAAGAGAAAAGGGTGATGCAGCAAAGTAGAGTAAGTATTTCCCTCAGCTTTGAGAACCAATGTATCAATCCAGTAGGAGACAACACACAAGTCACCGAATACCTGCACAAACAAACACCAACTTGCACCCAACGCGATAAAGAGGTTGTCAATCCCGTCATGGTTATTTGCAAAGTGATATCTGATAGAGATGGATAAATGGTAAAGTAATATTTTTGGTATTTTTGGTTTATGGAACGGAAAGTTAAAGATTGAAAAGGAAGTAAATAGGAAACTAAAATAGTAGATAGGAAACTTATATGACGGAAAGTAGACCTGGGGGCCATAAGTTTCACTAGAGGCTTGTCTCAAGATAGAAAATAATACGATGGGTGAACAAATTACTGTCGAGCA
Organism: Triticum urartu; assembly: GCF_003073215.2. NCBI lineage: Eukaryota > Viridiplantae > Streptophyta > Magnoliopsida > Poales > Poaceae > Triticum > Triticum urartu. Next base: position 365,158,022 of record NC_053027.1, on the reverse strand, counting down.
ATTGATAGAAAATTGCAAAGGTATGACGATATCTAAGGCAATGATCATAAATATAGGCAGCACATCCGTATCAAGTAGACCGACTCCTGCCTGCATCTACTACTATTACTCCACACATCGACCGACTCCTGCCTGCATCTACAGTATTAAGTTCATGAAGAGAGTAACACATTAAGTAAGATGACATGATGTAGCGGGATAAACTCAAGCAATATGATGAAAACCCCATCTTGTTATCCTCGATGGCAGCAATACAATACGTGTCGGTTCCACTTTTGTCACTGGGATCAAGCACCGCAAGATTGAACCCAAAGCAAAGCACTTCTCCTATTGCAAGGAAAACCAATATAGTTGGCCAAACCAAATCGATAGTTCAAAGAGACTTGCAAAGATATCAAATCATGCATATAAGAATTCAGAGAAGATTCAAATAATATTCATAGATAAGCTAATCACAAATCCACAATTCATCGGATCTCGGCAAACACACCGCAAAAGAGTATTACGTTGAATAGATCTCCAAGAACATTGAGGATAACATGGTATTGAGAATCAAAGAGAGATAAGAAGCCATCTAGCTACTAGCTATGAACCCATAGGTCTAAGGTAAACTACTCACGCTTCATCAGAGAGGCAATGGTGTTGATGTAGAAGCCCTCCGTGATTGACTCCCCCTCTTGCAGGATGCCGGAAAAGGCCCCTAGATGGGGTCGCACGGGTACAGAAGGTTACGGCGGTGGAAAAGTGTTTTCGTGGCTCTCCTGGTTGGTTTGGGAATATTTGAGAATATATAGGCGGAAGAAATAGGTCGGTGGAGTCATGAGGGGCCCACAAGGGTGGGGGGGGCACGCCCTCCATCCTTCTGGCCACCTAGTGGCTTCCCTAACGTGTACTCCAAGTCCTTTGGATGTCTTCTAGTCCAAGAAAAATCGTTGCGAAGCTTTCATTCCGTTTGGACTCCATTTGATATTCCTTTTTTGCAAAACTTTAAAACAAGGAAAAACAGGAACTGGCACTGGGCTCTAGGCTACTAGGTTAGTCCCAAAAATAATATAAAATAGCATAATAATGCCTATAAAACATCCAAAACAAATAATATAATAGCATGGAACAATAAAAAATTATAGATACGTTTGAGACATATCCGCGATAAATTCTTGATTTTTTACACATGATGTAGATACAAATTGACTACGGTGTCCTAATATTTTAGAATTTTTGGAGTTATAGAAGTATGGTCAAAGTCCAGATTACTACAGATTGTTCTGTTTTTGACAGATTCTGTTTTCTTTGCGTTGTGTGCTTATTTTGATGAATATATGGTTTGTATTGGAGGGTATTAGCCATGGTAAAATTGGAATACAGTAGATATAATGCAAAAATAAAATATGAATGGGTTTGCAACAGTACTTAGAGTAGTGATTTGCTTTGTTATACTAACGGATCTCACGAAGGTTTTGTTGAGTTTTGTGTGATTGAAGTTTTCAAGTTTTATGTGAGATCACAATGCATGAGGGAATAACGAGTTTAAAGAGCCTAAGCTTGGGATACCCCATGGCACCCCAAGTTATTATTCAAGGAGAACCAAGCAACTAAGCTTGGGGATGCCCCGGAAGGCATCCCCTCTTTCTTCTAACGACCATCGGTATTTTACTTAGAGCTATATTTTTATTCGTCACATATCATGAGTTTTGCTTGGAGCGTCTTGTATTATATGAGTCTTATCTTATTTTACTTTTTAGTTTGTGTCATCTATCCTTGCTGGACACACCTATTTGAGAGAGCAAAAATTATGCTATGATTTGTTAGAATTGCTCTATATGCTTCATTTAAAAATTTTGAGCTATGGAATTGCTCGAGTGCTTCACTTATATTTTTGTGAGCACGATGTGCTTTAATATGTTTTAAGAAATGCTCTCATGATTCACTTAGATTTATTTGAGAGTTGGTAAATTTTTGAAGAAATTCTCTCATGCTTCACTTATATTATTTTGAGAGAACAAAATTTTTATGCTCATGTTCTTCACTTAAATTTGTTTGAGCTTATCAAAAGCAACATATGAAATTAGTCCCAAAGTGATAGATATTCAATAGGGATATAATAAAAACTTTCAGGAAGATCATTGGACAAACTAAACTTGATTCTTCGTAATAGTTTTGAGATATGATGATAGTTATATTTGAGTAATGTTGGTGAGAAATTATGCTTTAGTAAGAATATTGGTGTTAAGGTTTGTGATTCCCTATGCAAGCACGAAAGTCAATAGTTATGCAATGAAAGTACATCCTACTTATGGTGCATTATTCGGTGTTAGTTATGCTTAATGCTCGCTTATGTGATTTTTTGTTTCTTGGTTGGTTACTTCTCAATGTATTTGCTAGCCTCCACTTGTACTAAGTAGGAATACTACTTGTGGATCCAAAATCCTTAAATGCAGTTTTGCCATATGAGTCCACCATACCTACCTATATGTGGTATTTTCGTGTTGTTCTAAGAAAATTTGTATGTGCCACCTCTAATTTTAAAAATAAGTTTCCTTTTTGTGTGCTCGTACCGCTCATGAAGCGGTAGCAGGTGGCTAATATTTTCCATGCTAGATGTGTTACTCTCAAGATGAGTGTTCATTCACTTGTCATTGCACGAGAGTACGACCGTAATAGGGATGCCCAGTCCCGAAATGAAAAAGAAATTTATTACTTTATGTTGTCAAATAATAAATTCCTTGGAAAGTGTTAGTATGGAAGGCACCTGTGGATACGGCTAGCCATGGATTGTGAAAGAGTGGTGGGAAAAGGAATCAACTTTATTTTTTGTTTGGGAACCGCCTATAATATATCTAGCATGGGAAGTGTTGGGAATGACTCGGTATTTTACGTTGATGGGAATAGTATGCCTCTCAAAAAAAATTCTCTCAATTTAAGCTTTGAGCTCTAGCACCTCTACAAATCCACACTTCCCTCTGTGAAGGGCCCTTCTATTTACTTTATGCAGTTTTATTTTTATTTGAGTCTCCATCTTCTCTTATAAAGCACCAACTAAGGGGCACTATTATCGTACTTGAGCATTGGATGTAGCTAATATGCGAGCGTGTTTCATGAATGTATCAATGATTGAGCATGATGGGCTAGGGATAAATTTCTTTAGTGTTGATATTTTGAAAGACATGGTTGCTTGTTGATATGCTTCAGTATTGAAATCTTCATGTCAAAACTGGACTATTGCTTTGAACCATATAAAAGTCCAAATGTCCATGCTACAAACGAAAAGAATATGTGATGAACATGTTAGGCAACATTCCACATGAAAAATTCTGTTTTTCACATTTACCTACTCGAGGACGAGCAGGAATTAAGCTTGGGGATGATGATACGTCTCCAACGTATCTATAATTTTTTATTGTTCCATGATGTTATATTATCATTCTTGGATGTTTTACAATTATTTTATAGCAACTTTATATCATTTTTGGGAATAACCTATTGACATAGTGCCCTGTGCCAGTTGTTATTTTTTGCTTGTTTTTTTACATCACATAAAATCAATACCAAACAGAGTCCAAACGCAGTGAAATTTTTTGGAGAATTTTCTAGACCAGAAGACACCATATGGGCCAAAGAAGTACTAGAGGGGGCTCTGAGGGGAGCACAACCCATAGGGCGCGCCTGGGGGCTCAGGCGCGCCCAGGTGGGTTGTGCCCACCTCGGTGGCCTCCCGCATTGCCTCTTCGCCCTATAAATACCCAATTATTACAGAAACCCCAGGGAGTTGACGAAACTCAATTCCAGCCGCCGCAAGTTCCAGAACCACGAGATCCAATCTAGACACCATCACAGAGAGGTTCATCGTCCTCATTGGTGCCTCTCCGATGATGCGTGAGTAGTTCATCATAGACCTATAGGTTCGTAGCCAGTAGCTAGATGACTTTCTCTCTCTCTTTTGATTCTCAATACAATGATCTCTTCAAGATCTATTTGATATAACTATTTTCTTGCGGTGTGTTTGTTGGGATCCGATGAACTTTGAGTTTATGATCAGATCTATATCCATGAATATTATTTGAGTCTGCAGTGATCTCTTATATGCATGATTATTTATAGCCTCGTATTTCTTCTTCAAATCTTTGGTTTAGTTAGGCCGACTAGATCAATTTTTCTTGCCATGGGAAGAGGTGCTTTGTGATGGGTTCGATCGTGCGGTGTTCTTTATAAAGGAAATATGCCCTAGAGGCAATAATAAAGTTGTTATTTTATATTTCCTTATTCATGATAAAAGTTTATTATTCATGCTAGAGTTGTATTGATCGGAAACCTAAATACATGTGTGAACACATAAACAAATACTATGTCCCTAGTGAGCCTCTACTAGACTAGCTCGTTGACAAAGATGGTTAAGGTTCCTAACCATAGACATGTGCTGTCATTTGATTATGGTATCACATCATTAGGAGAATTATGTGATGGACAAGACCCATCCATTAGCTTAGCATATTGATTGTTCAGTTTATTGCTATTGCTTTCTTCATGTTAAATACATATTCCTTCGACTATGAGATTATGCAACTCCGTGAGGAAAGGATGATGGAGACTATGATTCCCCCACAAGTCGGGATGAGACTCCGGACAATGAGAGAGAGAAAAGGAGAAAAAAAGAACAAAAAAATAAGTAAAAAACAAACAAAGAGAGAAGGGTCAGTGTTACTATCCTTTACCACACTTGTGCTTCAAAGTAGCACCATGTTTTTCATATAGAGAGTCTCCTATTTAGTCACTTTCATATACCAGTGGGAATTTTTCATTATAGAACTTGGCTTGTATATTCCGATGATGGGCTTCCTCAAATGCCCGAGGTCTTCATCAGCAAGCAATTTGGATGCACACCCACTTAGTTTCCATATTGAGCTTTCATACAGTTATAGCTCTTGGTGCATCCGTTGCATGGCAATCCCTACTCCTCATGTTGATATCAATTGATGGGCATATCCATAGCCTGTTGGTTAGTCGCTTCGATGTGAGACTATCTTACTTTTTTTCTTCTCTTATTTACCCCTGTCATCATACTCTATTCCACCCATAGTGCTATATCCATGGCTTGTGCTCATGTATTGCGTGACGGTTGAAAAAGCTGAAGCGCGTTAAAAAGTATGAACCAATTGCTCGGCTTGTCATTGGGGTTGTACATGATAAATACTTTGTGTTAAGAAGACAAAGCATGACAAGACTATATGATTTTGTAGGGGTAGCTTTATTTAGCGTTGATATTTTGAAAGACACGATTGTTTGTTGGGATGCCCGAGTATTGAGGTCTTTATGTCAAATTATAGACTATTGTTTTGAATCACTCGTGTCTTAATTTTCATGCCATGATTAGATATATAATCAAGTTTATGATAGGTAGCATTCCACATCAAAAATTATCTTTTTTATCAATTACCTACTCGAGGATGAGCAGGAATTAAGCTTGGGGATGCTGATACGTCTCCAACGTATCTATAATTTTTTATTATTTCATGCCAATATTATACAACTTTTACATATTTTTGGAAACAATTTATATGATTTATTGGACTAACCTATTGATCTAGTGCCCAGTGCTAGTTCCTGTTTGTTGCGTGTTTTTTGTTTTGTAGAAAATCCATATCAAACGAAGTCCAAATGCGATACAAATTTACACAGAATTATTATGGAATATTTGTGATTTTTGGGAGGTGGAATCAACGCAAACGGGGGCCCACAGCCCCCAAGATACACCAGGGGGTGCCAGGCGCGCCCAGGTGTCTTATGCCCTCCTCGTAAGGCGGTTGGGGCCCTTCTTCTGGCGCAAGAAAGATAATTTATGGGGAAAAATCGTGTAAGAATTTTAGCGCAATTTGAGTTACAGATCTCTAGGAATTTAACAAACGGTGAAGGGCCAGATCTGGGGAACGTGAAACAGAAGGGAACAGAGAGGGAGATACAATCTCGGAGGGTTTCCCACCCCTTCGCCGCCATAGAGGCCATGGAACAGAGGGGGAACTCTCCCCCCATCTAGGGGGAGACCAAGGAAGAAGAAGGAGGAGGGGAGCTCTCTCCCCCCCTCTCTCTCCCGGTGGCGCTGGAGTGCCGCCGGGGCAAGGATCGTGATGGCGATCTACATAAATAATATTGCTACCGCCAACACCAACTTTCTCCCCCTCTATGCAGCGGTGTAACACCCTTTCTCCCTGCTGTAATATCTACTTAAACATGGTGCTCAACTCCATATATTATATCCCAATGATATTTGTCTATCCTATGATGTTTGAGTAGATCCGTTTATCCTGTGGGTTAATCATGATCTTGGTTGGTATGATTGTATATTTTATTTATGGTGCAGTCCTACGGTGCCCTTCGTCTCGCGCAAACATGAGGGGTCCCCGCTGTAGGGTGTTGTGATACGTTCATGATTTGCTTATGGTGGGTTGCGAGAGTGACAGAAGCGTAAACCCGAGTAGGTGGGTTGTTGCGTATGGGATAAAGAGGACTTGACACTTAATGCTATGGTTGGTTTTCACGACCTTAATGATCTTTAGTAGTTGCAGATGCTTGCTAGGGGTCCAATCATAAGTTCATATGATCCAAGTAGAGAAAGTATGTTAGCTCATGCCTCCCCCCCATACAAAATTGCAAGAATGATTACTGGTACTTGTTCTCGATTGCCTAGGGACAAATGACTTTCTTGTTGACAAAAGCTATCCACTTTTATTACCTTGCAATTTATTCATTGTTTTATTATCGCAAAGTACTCATAGTTTTATATTTGCAAAATTGTTTCATACTTGTTCTAGGTAAAGCAAACGTCAAGCATGCGTAGAGTTGTATCGGTGGTCGATAGAACATGAGGGAATATTTGTTCTACCTTTAGCTCCTCGTTGGGTTCCACACTCTTATGTATCGAAGAAGGCTACAAACGATCCCCTATACTTGTGGGTTATCAGTGGCTAGGATTTGGTCCAGGATATAGATATGGACGAGTATATGTGGGGTTGTGGTGGCACATCATGAGCCAGATCCGACGTGGGAGATGTGCCCTAGTGTGTTTGTGCCTCCACATATCGGCCGCATATATGGGCTGGGTATGAGGGGTGCTGGTCAACCCTTACATGTAGGCCCGGTATGAGGGATGTGGCTGGGTCATGATTTCTTGATCGGTCACTGATCGGGCTGTCCGCCCGGACATATTTGAGCGTTTGAGGAGTCCATTTTGTAGATGCTCTAAGGTGAACAAAACTATTCTGGTTGTTCTGCAACAGGTGGACTGGTCAGAAGTTCTAGTTGGATTTGATCACAACGAGCATCTGACTCGAATACCGCTTCCAAGAAGGCATGCCCTAGTCTTGGATTCGTAGGTCGGCGGTTCCGGCTTAACTAGGTACTCATGGGCAGAAGGACCAACATCATCTACGTTGGCACCGTGAAGCAGATGGGCATTCTTGAGTCCATGCTAGTCCTGAACAACATGACATTCCATGGGATTGTATTCCACGCTTTTTGCGGGAACATGACAATTGCTTCAAGCGAACACAACAAATCTCACAGTAAAATCCCTTGTTTGCAGAGGTTGCCATATGTTTCTATAGAAATTACCCTGTGGTTGAAGAACTTGTCATAAAAACGTCCACGAATACCATCCTCCTAGGAAATGTTCGCTGGCTATTGAGGTTCTTTAATAATCTCTCCTAGTTTGATCTGCTAGTAGAAAAATCAATTACTATGCCACAAAAAAGGAAAAAAACAATTAGGCCTCTTCCGATCCACCAGTACTTTGATGAGGTGCTAAGCACATTAAATAGTTTAGCAACTAAAGCTCCCAATGCATAGGTTCTTAACTTGTTGTAGCTAAGCATCCTTCATTTATTGATTTCGCAACTAAAGTTTTGCATGGATTGGTGGGATTATTTCATTTAAATGTTTTTCTTAGGTTCGTTCGCTTGACATTATTTCTTCTTGGGGTCACCACACTCATCTTTCTCCTCTTAATTATCTTGCCACATCAGGATTTTCGTCTACTCCCTCTGTCCGGGTTTATTGGCCTAAAGACCACTTCTCTTGGACCAAGGCACATAGTAATTTTCTCACATTAATTCTTATAGTCCACTCCCAATGCACTCTGTCCCATGTCAACTCACACCTGCAGCCAATAGAAAAACACGCATGCAACATATTAATTCCCTAGCCATGGTAGCAATAACAATGGCTCTCAATGCAACCAATGAAGTGGTTGCATGCATGCACCCTTCCAAAAGTGAGGCCTTATAAAAGCGGACATGATTGTGATGTTGTGAGGTGTAATAAACTCGGATGGAGGATGTACATGGCAGTCTTAGGGCATCTCTAATGGCAACTCGTAAATTTCCTCCCGCATCCGTCCTCGGAGAGGGGGGCCAGTCCATGGACATGGCTGCGGGAGGCCGCTATCCAATCGTAGCCGCATACATTTTAAACTCTTTTTCAATAAAACTGATGAAATTCGTGCAAACAAAGACTGATTTCATATAAACATGAAGGATTTCATATAAACACATCCGAAGTTCATATAAACATGATGGATTTCATTACGTTTACATCAAAGCGGTGCTAGTCCGGCTCTAGAGGTATAATTAATACCTAACCTAAATAGTCTCCGACACCCGTTACTCGTGTCAGGCCATCAGCCCTGTGAATTGAAGCTTCACCATATCCACTTCCACCTCGGTGCTCTCCAGCTCCGGCACCGTAACTTCCGCCCACGGAGGTCTGGGAAGTGAAGTTGTCCGCCTCCACATCTCCGCCAAGCGATTAATCGTCCGAAGATGGTGAGCTCACCAAGCTTGGCGTCGATGGGAGGGGAGGAGCGGTAGCCTTCCTGGGACATGAGCGGTGGCGACCTACCATGCACTACCCTTCCTTGTTGGCAGCGGCACCCGCGGACGTGTCAGCTTCGTGGTCTCCGCCATGGGGCACGGACTCGGTGATGTCCTCCTCCTCCTCATCGGTCTCGCCGATCACCGCCTCACCCACATTGTCAATCTCCTTGTAGGCGGCTGCCACCTCCACCACTCACTGGCGGTACCGCCACGGGGTGAGGCGAATCTAGCGGGATGAGTGATAGGACTCGAGTAGTGCCTCACGTTCCGCCAGTTCCACGTCCGGCGCGATAGCCCTGCTGGTGGCGAGCTACTCCTCTGCCTGCATGTGCTCTTGTAGCATGTGGTGATTGTAGGCGGCGTCAGCCGGCACCTCCCGGAACTTCTCCTCCCGCACCATGTCCATGTAATGGGCACGAGCCTTGGCGATGGTCAAGGTGCAATGCACTGGCGAGGTTGCGCGAAGGAGGAGGGTGGCGTCGGTTCGTCGGTGGGGCATCCTCCATTGGGACGTCATCGTCCTCCGGCTCCCTACCGGCCAACCAGCCAACAACAATGGCGGCCGTCTCCTTCTTCTAATCCGACTTCAGCCGGCCTTAGAGAGCTTTGGTGGGGAAGGGATCCATGGTGGGAGTGGTGCAGAGAAGGATCAAAAGCGGATGACTGCGGCTATGGCCGGACACCAGATTTTATAGCAATGGTGGGCAGCAGAGGGATGTATGGGTGGCACTGAAGGAGACTCCTTGGCATCCACATGCCATCAATGTGGGTAGGAGACGGACGGATGGGTGGCCATCATGTCGTTTGAACGCAAGACTATCGCCTGCACCAGGAAGCGGTACAGGAGGCACACCGCTTCAATGCTGGCGCTGGTGAGTGGTCGCGTCCGCTCTGGCTGGGCATGAATGTGGGCGCTCACTGAAAACATGCAGGAGGGGGGTGCGGTTTTTGGTCGGCCAGGGCGGCCAGTACAAGGCTTGGGATCGGTCCCGGCTCTTGCAAACTCCTCCCCCCGGTTTGTCTCCGGTTTGCGGGAGAAATCGCGTGATAGAGGACCGCATTGGATGGCTTCCGCTATCAGGACAATGTGGTCCGGACGGATGTGGGGGGTTTGAGGGTCGGCGTTGGAGATGGCCCTTAGCACCTGTACAAGGTGGTGGAGCATTGGGAGTAGGGATGAAAACAGAGCAGAAACAGATGAAACTGGGTGCTACCACATTTGTTTTCATATTTTTGTGTAGAAGTGGAAAGGAATACAAAAAGCCCGGAAATGAATAAGGAAAAAGATTCTATTGGAAATAGACACAAAACAAATACAGAGTGGACACGAAAACGGAAGTGGATTGACCAAAAATTTAGAATCCCTTGAGTCAGAGAGAAATAACACAAACACAAACAAATTTAATTGAATTTTACCATGGCTACTGATAACCCACAAGTATAGGGGATCGCAACAATTTTGGAGGGTAGAGTATTCAACCCAAATTTATAGATTTGACACAAGGGGAGCCAAAGAATACTTGCAAGTATTTCAACCACACCTGGAGATTAATTATATGCTGCAATGCGATCAGTAGCACAATAATAAGATAGTTTTGATAGTAGTAGCAACATCAATAGTAACGGTAATAGTGATAGAAATGATTTTGTAGCAAGTGTAACATTAACAGTAGCAATAGTAACTTAGCGAGATCAATATATAGGAAATTCGTAGTCATTGGATCGGTGGATTTGTTGGATGATATTCATCATATAACAGTCATAACCTAGGACGATACAAAACTAGCTCCAGTTCATAGATATAATGTAGGCATGTATTCCGTAAATAGGCATACATGCTTATGTAAAGAACTTGCATGACATCTTTTGTCCTACCCTCCCGTGGCAGCAGGGTCCATATGGAAACTAAGGGATATTAAGGTGTCCTTTTAATAGAGAACTGGAACAAAGCATTAACACATAGTGAATACATGAACTCCTCAAACTACGGTCATCACCGGAAAGTATCCCGACTATTGTCACCCCGGGGTTTACGGATCATACCACGTAATAGGTGAATATGACTTGCAAGATTGGATCTAGAACATAGATATAATGGTGATAACATAAATGGTTCAGATCTGAAATCATGGCACCAGGGCCCAAAGTGACGAGCATTAAGCATGGTAAAGTCATAACAACATCAATCTCAGAACATAATTGATACTAGGGATCAAGTGCTAACAAAACTAACTCGATTACATGATGAATCTCATCCAACTCCTCACTGACCAGCGGGCCTACGAAGGAATTAGTCACTCCTTGTGGGGAGCATCATGGAATTGGCGATGAAGGAGGGTTGGTGATGACGAAGATCAAAGATCCCCCTCTCCGAAGCCCAAAATAGACTCCAGATCTAGCCTCCCGATGAAGAACAGGAGGTGGCGGCACCTCCGGATCATGAAACAAGATAATTCTTCCTCCCTTGATTTTTTCTGAAAAAATAGGAATTTATGGAGTTGCGATCAGGGTCAGCGAGGCCACCAGGTGGGCACTACACACCTGGGCCCAGCTAGAGCGGGGGCACACTCTGGAGGGTTGTGCTCACCAAGGGGTGCCCCTCTGGTGGTTCTTGGCTCCAGTAATTTTCTTTTATTCTGAAATGATCCTCCAAAAAGTTTCGTTCCAATCCGAGAACTTCTATTTATGCACAAAAGCAACACCATGGTAGTTTTTGCTCAAAACAGCGTCAGTCCGGGTTAGTTTTATTCAAATCATGCAAATTAGAGTCCAAAACAAGAGGAAAAGTGTTAGGAAAAGTAGATACGATGGAAACGTATCAATTCACCCAAGCTTAAACCTTTGCTTGTCCTCAAGCAATTCAATTGATAAACTGAAAGTGAAAAAGAAAACTTTTATGAACTCTTGTGCTCTTGTTTACATAAATTAGTTTAAGTAGCACCCAGGTTTTTAGCAAAGATCATGATTAACCATGGCGACAATGACTCTTAAAATTTATATTAACTCATATCAATGGCATAATCAACTAGCAAGCAATAATAAGATATCTCAAATGCCAACACACTACAAAAAAAGACACTTCCGTGATGATACGTGTTTTTCACAGCAGGTCACGTTTTCTGTCACGCATGTACATCCATGACAATTTTATGACAGAATCAAGATAGTCATACCTGTGCTGTCATAGAAGTGTTCCATGACATTACCAAAAGTATCATCACGGAAGTGTCCACTTACATGATGATAAATTGTGCGTCATGGAATTGCTTTCATCAAGGGTGACCGACATGTGGCATCCACCATAACGGGTCGCCGTTAAGCTATCGGGTCCGGCTTTGGATCCAATAACCCGCTAACAGCCCGGACCAATGAGGATTTTCCACGTGTAAAATTGTCATTGGTCGGAGGAAACGCGTGTAGGCTCACCATTGGGACACATGTCATCCATTCATTGGACAGGAGGTGCCTATGATATGTCGACATGTGGCATGGCCCAAAAGAGGCCCGTTTGACTTCGTCAAATGATAACGGGCCGGCCCACGGAAAGCCTGTTAACGACATGTTCATATATAGCCCATTTACAGCCCGCTAACTCACGGCCCGTTACGGCCTACCAGAATTAAGACCAATAGCTTCATCTAGGCCTTCCAGTAAGATTCCAGCCCATTGTAACTTCCAGCCCATATATGGCCCATGATGTCTTTCAGCCCATACGAGGCCATTTGTACCTCCTGGCCCATTAACGGCCCGTGGTGAATCTGGCCCATAATCAACAGTGTACCACTTTATACCCATTAACGGCCCTTTATTCCATTGGGTCGTTTCCATCCCGTGTTATCTTTCGGCCTTCTGAGGGCCCATTAATTCTTGGGCTTATTTCCAGCATTCGGTTACTTACGACCCCTTACTGGCCTTTTCTGCTTGTGGGCCAAATTCAGCCCGTGGTTACAATCGGCCCGTTTGCGGCACGTTAATCTGTTGGGACGTTTTCATAGCGTCATCAAATACGACAGATTAACAACAACCCATTATGGTCGGCCCATGAACGGATGATTCCAAATCTAGCCCGTTTACGGGCCATAATGCGGTTTGTTATTAGCCCATGTTTCGCCGATCGATCAAACGGTTTGTAGAAGGCCCATTGATGCTACGGCCCGTAGAAGGCCCATCGTTTCTACGACCCTTAGAAGGCCCATTGTTTCTACGGCCCGTACGAGGCCCATGGTAACTACAGTAAATATGTAGCCCATGGTGATTGTGGACTAGTTTTAAAAAATAGGTTATTGCAGCCACTAGCAAATCACAAAAAAAGAACTGCACTGACTATAAGCAAACAAATAAACAAGACAACAAGGAAATAAATAAGCAAGAAACTTACGCTAGGCTATCACGGCTATTACACATATTACATCCACTAGGCATCAAAATTCGCCACCAGTGCAAATATAGGGAACAAAGCCGCATATCATATACATTGGTTGTCAAACTTGGCGACCAGTGCAAATAAACGCCGCAGCAAAACAATTCTAGAATTGAAACCACTTCAGAAGAGCTCAAGAAACAATATCCTGGGTACCCATAATGCTGGCAAGATGCTTAGCAAGCTTATTAACTTTCTCTTGTTTGGCGCTTAAATCCTCCAGCACTGGCTGTTGCACAAGAAAGTATGCATCTGAATTCTGCAGGGACTTTCTCAGTCCTTCGGCTTCTTGCCGCAGCACAACGGACTGATGCCTTTCAGCTTGTAGCTGATACTGAAGAAGCCGAAGTGATTCGGGCAGCGAGTTCGAAGAGCTTGTGCCAGCGGTATTGGCCAGTAACTCCAACACTACATCAACGCAGGACTGTGGGGTTTTCTCACTGTCCACAAGATCGTTTTTATCACCTTTCTTGGAGACAAATAGGACTGTCTCACTATTTTGAACCTTATCTGCATTACTTTCTCTACCATTGCAGAGTGGGGTGCTCTTCTCCAATATTCTATTCGCATACTACAAGAGAAACAAGCAGACACATCACAGGTTTAGCATGTAATATACGAAAGTCATTTTGGTAAACCGGTTCAGTAGTAAGGTGGATAGGATAACATCATGAAACAAACATATATCTATGTACTATGGTCACTGTATTGTCCATATCATTCTAGTTTATGTTGCCAAATCAGGATAGAGACACAATTCAACTCATATATTTTTAAGACACAATAGCATAGACAAAATATAAGTGTGAGAAACTACACAACATTGGCAACACTTGTAATGTGCATCACATGAGAACATAACTGTTTATACAACTGAAACTGAAATCAACATAGAGCAAGAAGTTAGAATAGCAATCCAGTTAAAGAAATAGGTTTAAAACATACCTGTTGCGCCATTGGAGTTTCAATTGGATCCTTCAAATTCAAAAGTAGTTGGTATGAGTAAATATAGTGATGCAGCAGCAAAGGAGTATGGACCATAGCTACGGAATCTGACCTGAGAACAGTTGCTCTTCTACTTTAAACGTGGAGTTTGGGTTCGCTGTGGTGGTCTTCATGCTTTGGGCACTTCAATTGCTTTACAAACTGCTCATGTGGGGGTACTCTGTGGTGGACATGGTGCTTTGTCAACTAGAAGTGGGTTAGTATCAGCTGGGGTTGGGGTTAGATGGGTTGTAGCTGGTTCTCTGTCCAACGGTGTAAGTTTGCAATCTGGAAGAGTCTCGATTATGTGTGGTGGGGCTAGTTTGTGGGCCAGTACAATCATGGTTCTATCTGCATCGACCGGTAGCATTGTCTTTTGTGAAGAACATGTTTTTGCTCCCTTAGATACTGCCATCACCCCCTCCAATTCAAATGGCTGATAAATAAGAAAAGAAATTGAACGTACAGACATTGTATGATAGATAGATGTGGTAATTCACATATATGTTGTCTAACCAAACAGGACAACATGACACAATTTCACATATATGATGCCTAACTAAACATGATAGCATGACACCGTTTCTGATATATGATGCATAACTTACCAGGATATAATGGCATAATTTAACATAAGTAAGTATCTAAACATGATGACATGACAAAACTATATGATGTCTTTCTAAAATTAGTTGGGATGAAATAATTCACATACATGTTGTCTAAGTATACATGATGGTATGATACAATTGACATAATTGATTCATATACTAAGCAGCTGGCACTCACATGTATGATCTCTAAACTAAGCAGATAGAATTCAATATTGTGCATATGATGTCTAAAATAAGCAATGCAAGACACCATATGCATGATATGAGAAATATAAACATTGCAACTTAGAGCATACACCTCAGGTGGGATATAGGACTGGTCATTTGTCTTTGAATCCTCCTCGAGTAGCTCCCTGTAACCATTGAGATATATGCTTCAACAGGTACCATTGCCTGCTCTAAAGACCTTGTTTTCACTCCTGATTTTTCCATAACCGCCTCAAATGGCTGATACACATGAAGAGTAGTTCATTATACACAGATTGTCAAAAATGGAATATGTAATGAAAAAAATATGGCATGAGAAAATAACATATATGATGCCTAGCTACATGGCGGTGCATAATTCACATATATGATAACTGGCTGAAAAACATGGCATTGCATAATTCACATATCTGATATAGAAAGCAAGCAGGAGGCATTCACACAAAGCATGTCTAATCTAAGCAGATGGCATGCCAATGCAAGACACCATATGCATGATATGAGCAATATAACCCTACCAACTTAGAGCATGCACCTTGGGGGGGGATATGACTGGTCATCTGCCTCTGAATCCTCCTCCGAGGAGCTATCTGTAACCAGCAAGAAATCTACATCGATAGGTAGCACTGACTGCTCAAAAGACCTTGTTTTCACTCCGGATTTTCCCATGACTGACCCAAATGGCTGATGCACGGGAAGAGTAGATGAATGCATAAACATTGTTGACAAATGGAATACATGATGAAAAAAATTATGGCATGATACAATTCACATATACGATGACTGTCTAAACAGGATGGCATTGCATGATTCACGTATATGATGCCTGGCTAAATAAGATGGCATTGCATAATTCCCATATACTCCCTCTGTTCCTAAATATTTATCTTTTTAGAGATTTCAAATGGACTACCACATACAGATGTATATAGTCACTTGTTGAAATTTATAAAAAGACAAATATTTAGGAACGGTGGAAGTATGATATAGAAACCAAACAGGTGGCATTCACACAAAGCAAATCTAAACAAAGCTGATGACATATAAGATGTACAATGTAAGCAATACGAGGCGTCGTATGCATGATATGACCAACATCAGCCTGCCAGGTTAGAGAAAACAGCTCAGGTGGTAAATAGGAGTGGTCGGCTCCCTCTGAATCCTCATCTGAACAATTATCTTCCTCTGGAATACAATCTGGAATGGCAGGAGGGGGGCACTTCGCCCATCATGGACCGGCGTCTGCATGACATTATATTCCCACGCAATGGTCTTCTCTTTTTCTCTACATGTTTAGTACGATTGTGTACAATAACTGGCATGCATAATCAAAAAATAGTTAGATTTTGTAAGGCCTACGGGGTGCATGCAGAAATCAAGACTGATTGTAGCAAACGAGTGGATAGGTCTAAAACTAATGTTAGTAGGTAGATTATAGCTTCAGTTTTAAAAAGATAGAGAATGGATCATCTACTGTTTGTTGCCCACCCAACATGAACCACATAGAAGACCCCAGATGAACCAGATAGTAGACAGATACTATTCGTTGCTGCCTTGATATGAGACCCACAGGCATTTTAAAACTCAAGTTTGAACAATAAAGTAGCATGTAATAATAACTGATGTATAACGTAAGAAAACACAAAAGACTGCGACCACTCTTCCAGAACTGTGTAGTCCTCAGGTTCATCTGCTCAATTGATGATGGTAATGTAGTTCTCATGGCTGCCGTCGATGGGGAAGATGATCTGAGGCGGCGAAAGAAAGTCTACAGGGGGAATCTCTACTGCAGTGAACGCTTCTATCCATGGTGCACCTCAGGTGGGGTGGATGATGGCACGGCAGGAGTAGGACATAACACACAGAGTTTTCTTTGATGCCTATCTGAAAATGAAGTAAATCTATAAGGGCTCCTTAGAATTGGAGGATTCTATAAACGCAGGGACAGGAAAAACACAGGAATAGGATAGGAATGCACGTGCAAAACAGAGCATTTGGAAACATAGGATTTCTGTCAACCTACGTGTTTGGTTCACATGAATTGGAAGAACATAGGAATGGATAAACATGGTCAAATGAAAGTCAAACCACGTGAAAATGAAAAAAATAAGAATCTTATTATGCCAGTAATGCAATTAGTCCTGTTCTTCATGCATGTTAATTTGAAAAGGACGTCCAAGTGGATATTAAAATTCCTATGTTTTTCTTTGAAAGAGACACCAAAGGAAAAAAAAATCCTCCAGTTTTGCTTTGCTCCACTCCTTCTAACCAAGTGCATGAATAGTAGTACCATAGTAGTTCCATAGCAAAGGATCCCTGAGGGATCGACATGAATGCAGAGTAACAAAGTGATGCAACAAGTGTACAACCTCTTTGGCATAGCCTTATCGACCTCAGCATCATTGGGTTGGACGTGGAGGATGGTGATGTTGGTGTGACTGTCGGAGGCGGGGAAGAAGATCTGAGGCCAACCAAGGGTACTGCTCCGCTGTGATGGACGGTTCCGTCATTGGAGCAGCTCCGATGAGGTGTACGGTGGCGAGGCTGAAGCAGGACAAGACAGACAACGTTAATCTGAAGTGGGACTCTAATATCATCTGCAATAGATGATGTAAAATACAACACCAAAAAGTGCTAGATGTAAAACGCATCAGCCTTGCCACGGCCGCTCCGACATATGCTGTAAATTATGTTCACTCTGAACTTAACTGAAGAAACTAAACTTTATAGTCGAAACTAAATTTTACTGTCGAAACTAATTGAACTAGTAGCAGAGCATTGCAATAGATGTTTAGGGCATTCGAGCACTAGTAGCAGAGAAGTAGTGATCTAAATCAGTAGACGCTCTAGCGGCGAACACACTAGTAGAGAGAAAGTCATGCAGCAGCACCGCAAGCGAGTGCTAAAGCAGCAACTCATGTAGCTGCCGGAGGTCGTGCAACAGCAGCAACAGCGCGAGCAAGAGCAAGAGTAGAGTAGCAGCGCGAACGGGAGCAAGAGCGGAGCAGCAGCACGACCGACAACAATAGCAGAGAAGAACAGCAGCATGAACGAAAGAAAGAGCAGTGCAGCAGCACGACCGACAGCAAGAAAAGAGCCGCAATGCGAGAAAGAGCCGGAGTGGCTGCAACTAGTGCTGGTGTGGAAGGCGCCGCCGAGGAAGCAACGAAATGGGGGAGAGACATCGTGGATGAAGTGGCCGGCGATGGCGCCGTCGATGGAGACCCGCCATGGCTGCTCGGTATCGAGCAACGGCAGCCTCGTGAGATCGAATAAAAGATAAAATGCAGCGGCGAGTGTAGAACCTCCTTGGTGGCGCCGAGTGGGCCTCAGCTTCATCAGAGGAATTGGTGAGGGTGCTGCGGTTCCGGTGGGGCAGGTCAAGATGGTGCTTTGGGAATGGAGGTGGCGCGATAGATGATGCAACCATTGGCGCAACCCCTTGGAGGTGGAGGACGGGGCAGCTGATCCGGCGGGACGATGAGATCAACGACAGATCCTCATCCGGTGCGGTCGATGAGGGACGGCGAGATGTTGCGGTGGACAACGTCGTCGGGGAAGAGTCTCTGGCTGGGCGGCGGTCGGGAGGCCGACGGAGGAGCATGGGGTTTCACGGGTTTTGGCGGCCTCGGTGTACAAATGGGGGGACGAAGGGGAAGGTAGGGGGAGCCATGGCTTAGGGACGCGCTTGTCCAAAATGTAGGGTAAGTTACCAGCGTACCCCCACCGGTTTTGACACCACAACGTCGAGCTGGCATTTCTGGTTGAAGGGTAGAACGGGGATTTCATGTGTTTGGGCTGCGGGACCGATTTTGGATGAGGAGGGAGTTTTTGCGCGGGTCGAAATTTCGGGATAACAAGGCGCGGCGCGGGTGGAATAGGCGGGAGTTTCATAGCAGATGAGACAAAAGATATTCGAGCTTGAAAATTTTGGGATAACAAGGCGCGGATTCCTTGTTCGGCAGAACAAACTTAACATGTACAAAAAAACAATTCATACAAGACACAAGAGAGTCATGTCCCCTTTTACTATATTGCTATAGATGTCATTTGAAAAAACTACAAGAAAAATGTAAAAAAAATCTGGAGAACAAGATTACCATGTACAGTACCAAATCGATTCGCACTTCCCTCAACAACAACAAAAAATCTATTCCCACCAAAAGAAAGAGTCATGTCCCTTTTTATTTGATTACAAATGCTAGGATCTCGAATTTAAATTTTTGAATCCATGTTATGTTGAATTCGAATATATAGTTAGGTGACCTTGCGGTTTATGATGTAGTCCTACATTTTGATCTTCCATCATATATGAACATTTTACTCCACCCTATGAACATATATATTGTCGTCTACCATATGGACTAAATTTGAATTAATTTTCCTTATTTTAATACGATTGTTGCCAAGTTTCTATACCTCTATACCTAGTAATAAAGCAAGGTGCGTTTCTCTGATTTTTTCATCCGTTCACCGATGAAAAGATATTTTTTATCCAAGGTGGTACTAAATTTTTGTGCAAAAGAAAAACGGATTGTCCAGGATTACGTACCTGGGCCGTCCGCGGAGGTCCAGCTAAGCCAGACCTTTATTTTCCATCCATACAACTCGCAGAACCCTATTTGCTGCACGAAGCATCAAATACCCAAAGCTTCGCACAGGACGCCCAGTACTGGGCCGGCCCATTTTCATTTTATCCTGTATTTTTTCTGCTCATTTCTACTTTTCTTTCCTATTTCTTTTTACTTTTCCCCCTTCCTAGTACTAATAAAGCAAGGTGCGTTTCTCCAATTTTTTCATCCGTTCACCAATGATTTTTTTGTTCTATCCAAGTTGGTACTAAATTTTTGTGGGTCCATCTATTAGAAAAGAAAAACAATTTTGTTCTGAAATTTATACATGGGCTGCGCATGCTTCGGCCCAGGAAAGCAAGCCCGTTTGGTTCCTGCCCGTTCATCTGAAAAAACAATTTTTACTACATAGGGCGGCAAATAGATAGAATTTCGCACATGGCGCCAAAATTCGGTCCGCCCTTTTTCGTTTTTTGTCTATTCTGTTTCTGTTTTTTTCTTTTATCCTTCTTTTTTATATTTTCTTGTCCAAGTTTATTTTTCTTTTTTCTTTTTTTATAAATTATATTTTTCTTTTTTTTTAGAATTCCATTTTTTTTAAATTTTCATAAAAGCAACAGAATTTAAAATTTTGCTCCAATTTTGAAATATAATTGGATCTTTAATTTTTTTATACTCGTTCCATTTTTTTCAAAACGAAAAAAATGTTCAAATATTTAAAAGAGTGTTTACATTTTCCAATATTGTTTGAGATTTTCAATATAAATAGTATTTTTTAAAATGATACAAATTCGAAAAATATTCATGTTTATTGAAGCGTTCACAAATTTAAAGTATTCTTTGTGTTTGAAAAACATGTTAAAAAAATTGTTTTCAATGTTCAAAACATGTTTCAATTTTCACAAATTAAAAAAATTGTTTTCTTAAAAAGAGGTTCATATTTTCAAAACATGTTTGTGAATTTTAAAAAACCATTTCAAGTTGTCTTAATATTTTTCCAAATTTAATGAAATTTTCAAAAACAATGCTCGCATTTTTGATAAAAAGAATTAGGATTTAAAAAATTGTTCATATTTCGAAGATCTTTTGAATGTTATGCTACATTATGTTCTTAAACATTCATTCTGGCCATTTTTTAGCAGGACCTGTTTGTTCGAATGGCTATCAGCACGTGTTTGAGATATTGAGGTCATGAGTCTAATCTTTCAAGTCAGTGGTTGTTTTGAATTTGTATTCGTGTCTTACAAACACACGCCGTTTTGGTAACTGCCAGTGGCCTAACCCAGACACGAACTGTTGTGCATTCCACTTGCCATTCGATGATAAAAGAGAATATGTTGGTTGGCTATAATTAAAAAAAATTATAGGCACATGCCAATAAAAGAGAATATGTTGGTTTTGCTCTGATTAAAAAAATGTAGGCAAGTAAGTGCTAAAATAATTAAAGAAAATAAACCCTGGTAAAGCAGAGACTACGTGGTTATGAGCTGATTATGGCAATGAAATGGGATTCACTAAATTAGTAATCCATCCGATTACACCATCGTAGGAGAGTGTGGTCGAAACAACTATACCCCAAAGGTCACCGTGCATCCACCAAATGAGGAGGCAACCATAACCTAAACACGGAGGCGGACCCGGAGGGAAAAAGGCACGAGTTGAGTGGTGCTCACCACACCGACCAACCCCACCACTATGAAGACCTCGTGGGCCAAACATGACCCGTGGGAACACCGCAACTCCTCGCTATGTCACCCCACCCCTGCAGAGACCATTTTGATGGACACATCAATTACCTCTCTCGATGCTTCTTAAAAAAATCTCCCGTTGCAACGCATGAGCATATGTGCTAGTATACAATAATTTAAATATTATCTTGATAACAAAAAACATGCATATACCATACGATCTCCAATTCAAAAATTTGTATCCATTTTATGTTGAATTCAAATCAGAGTACATTGGTCTAGGTAGCGAGATATTCAGGATAATCTAAACCCTGTTTTCATATGTATATTTTTTGGTTGAATTGGGACAAGTTTTGGTATAAGCTTCTTGGAAAACCGGAGATTCTCTCAACAAGCCTCGTGGTTCCCCCTTGATTTTCTTTATAGAGGAAACATAGAACTACATGAGTGCCCTGTTAAATTTTGCAATTATTCCGGGTTCGTTTGACCTTTTTTATACGTTAATGTAACGCCCGGATACAACTTTCCATATTTGTAACTCTGACTCTGCCATTTTCAGCTTTAAGTTATGAGATTCCCTTCGTGGTTGGGTTTTGTCTTCGTTTTGCTTTTTGTTCATGTCATGCATTTCATATCATGTCATCATGTGCATCTTATTTGCATACGTGTTCGTCTCATGCATCCGAGCATTTTCCCCGTTGTCCGTTTTGCAATCCGACACTCCTACGTCCTCCGGCGCACTCCTTTTGTCTCTTTTCGTGAGCAGGTGTTAAACATTCTCGAAATGGACCGAGATTTTCCAAGTGGCCTTGGTACACCACCAGTAGACCGCCTGTCAAATTTCGTGCCATTTGGAGTCCGTTTGATGCTCCAACGGTTAACCGGGGAACCGTAAAGGCCTCATTTGTGTTGCAACTCAACACCCCTCCAAAACGGCCCAATAACCCATCCAAACCTTCTCCATGTCCTCCGTCGTTGGATCACGATCGTGTGGGCGAAAACTACACTTCATTTGGACAATCCTACCTCCTCGGATCACGATCGTGTGGGCGAAAACTACACTTCATTTGGACAATCCTACCTCCTCCTAGGTATAAATATGTGCCTCTCCCCAAAAATTCGCGGTCTAACCCTAGCATCTTCCTCCTCCGCACGCCGGACATGTCCACTCCGCCGCCGGACACGTCCGCGCCGCCACTCGCAGCCACTCACAGCGTGCCATGCGCCCTACAGCCCTCTCCTCCGCCGCCGGCCCACGCGGCCCACGGGGAGCCCGCCCCGGGCCGTCCAGGGCCCAATCCCGCGTGCCCGAGGGCGCCTACTTCGCCTCCTGATCCAGCCCCGCCGCCGGTCGTCTTCTTCGCCGCCGCTTGCCAGAGCTCCGCCGAGATCTCGCCGGAGACCTCCAGCAGGCCGACCCCGTGCCTCTCCCTTCCCCTTTTCTCCTCTACTCTCGCTCTCCCACACGATCTCTCTCTCCTGTTGTCTACAGGGAACCGCCCCTCCATGTCCGCCGAATCCGGGATCCCCATGCCCGAATCCACCCATTCCCGGCCTTCCCGACCCTCGGCAGAGTCCCACGTCTCCACCCCGCCGGTGTTGAATTCCATGCCCGCAGTTCTGTATGAGAGAAGGAGCCAACCCCGACCTACCAGTTTTTTTCGTGAGGTGAAAAAACTGGTAAGTCCCTGAGTTCCAAACTTCGTGTTTGCATGTTTGAACCATCATAACTTCATGCATATTGCTCCTCTTTGCGTGCATGATATATCAAAATGTTCATTGTGAGATGCTCTTCATTTCATTCCATTGTGGCATGCTTGTTTGAGTCCATCTTGATGCCCAAAGCACTGATGCAAGAGTGCTATAAATTGTTAGTTGCTGTTACTTAGCAGATTATGATGATTTATCATTTTTGTCACATTTGTTGTGTGCATCATCTGGGCATGAGCTCTACATGTGTTTTGATATATGCCATGCCATCTTTACAGGGGAGCTTGCCATGTATTTTTGTGATCAATGTGGTGACTAGCACAAGCATACAAAGTAGCCTTCGTGATATTGCTGTTTTCAGGGACTTAGGATTTTTGGAAAGTCTTGTGCCTGCTGTTATTTTGATGCCATGTAAACATGATGCTATAGTGAGATCCATGCTTTTTTTGAGTATCTTCAGTAAGGGTGTTTTGAACATATGGTTATGCTCTATCTATCCATGGCCCTGTTTGCAATTATGGACTGCCTTAGCATGTCTTAATCTTGCTCTACTTTTGCTATAAAATGTTCCTGGCAGATTGTTTACATGTTAATCAATTTGGCCATGGTTGTTGTAGTTGATCCATGCATGCTATGAACTTGCTCTTGCAATGGTTAGCTTCATGAACATGTCATATTGCTGTAGGTATGCCTAGTTGGTCATGCAAGGCTTTGTGATGAGTGTTTTGAGCTCGCAAAGATGCCTTCATAATTCTGTTTATGCCATGCTCAGTTTTCTGCAAAGTATGAAACTGTTAATAAAAATTGCTATGTTTACATGGGTGCCATAATATCTTCTGTGCCTTTTTGGCTCATGGTCAGTAAGGGACTTTTGTTCTATGCATTTAGTAGATTCATGCCATGCCTTGTATTGCTATGATGTGTTCCCGTAGCATGTTGTTTGCTTGCTCTAAACATTGCTTCCTGATGTTAATTTCTGGCATGTTAGTATTTTTCCATGCTTGTTTGAACCTGCTCTTGTGTGATTTAGTCATAGCTCAGTGTTCATGTTTTGTCAAGCATCTTGAGTAGATCACTGCCATGTTCTTTGTTGTTATGTTGGAGTGCAGTAGCTTAGTTTCTTGTTGCATTCTAGATGGCATCGTGCTGTTAATCACAGAATTGTGCCATTCTTGTTTTGCTTGTCATTTGCAAACGGTGCCTCTGATTCCGGTGATCTTTATATCGATTTCGACCGAAATCATCTCATCTTTGCAGCGGCATGCTTGGTTTACCAAGTTGATGCCTTGATCAATCTTTCCCTTCCGGTGCCCGCATATGCATTGCATATCACATCTCGCATAACATACCATGTTTTGCATCATGTTGATTCTACATTGCACCGTGGTTGATTGTTGTTCCTTTGCTTGTGTTCTTGCTTTGGGTAGAGCCGGGAGACGAGTACGTGATTGAGGAACCTGTTGAGTACGCTTAAGAGGATCAAGCTTTTGTCAACTCTGAGAACTTTGCAGGCAAGATGACCATACCCTCGAAATCACTTCTATCTTTGCTTGCTAGTTGTTCGCTCTATTGCTATGCCGCGATACCTACCACCTGCTATATCATGACTCCCATATTGCCATGTCAAGCCTCTAACCCACCTTTCCTAGCAAACCGTTGTTTGGCTATGTTACCGCTTTGCTTAGCCTATCTTATAGCATTGCTAGTTGCAGGTGAAGATGGAGTTTGTTCCATGTTGGAACATGGATATTGTCGGGATATAATTATTATATCTTGTTTACTTTAATGCATCTATATACTTGGTAAAGGGTGGAAGGCTCGGCCTTATGCCTGGTGTTTTGTTCCACTCTTGCCGCCCTAGTTTCCGTCATACTGGTGTTATGTTCCTTGATTTTGCATTCCTTATGCGGTTGGGTGTTATGGGAACCCCTTGACAGTTCTTGAATAAAACTCCTCCAACAAGGCCCAACCTTGGTTTTAACATTTGCCACCTGTTGAGAATATAGCTACCAGGTAAGACCCGCTCAGGAGGGGCCGGGTCAACCCCAACGGTGGGTTACAAAAGGAGCCCAGTAATATTCAAGGTGATAGTTTATTAAGACTTGTAGAAGGCCTAAGCCCAGAGGCGGCTTAAGGCCCAATATTGTAAACCGCCGTATGTAAAGAAAGGCATATAAAGAAGTCACCGAGCCGGACACGTTTTATGAGCCGACCGAGACTCTATAGGCCGCCAGGCGTCAACCCGTGTATATAAGGGGACGACCCGGTGGCGGCTTAGGGCAAGAAACAAGAGATCGATAACCAAGCCGGCAGATTAGCCCCTTGGTGATTGAAACCGCAGCAATTCCAACAGAACTAGACGTAGGCTTTTACCTTCATCGTAAGGGGTCGAACTAGTATAAACCTCTCGTGTCCTTTGTCCCGATTAACCCCTTTAAGCTTCCTAGTTGTGATGGCCCTACGACTAAGTCATTTTGCTAGGAAATCTGTCGTGACAATTCCACGACAGTTGGAGCCCACCGTGGGGCCAGCGCACGGTGGATTTGAGTTCTTGAAGGGCAACTTTGAAGGGCTCAAGGGATACGCTGTGGGCCGGATGACCAAGAGTCATCGCGGCAAGCTCTACATCGACGACGAAGGCTGGGGCCCCGAGGCCGGCTCAATTGAGTATGGGTACCAGGTCCCCTTCGGTGGAATTCATGTCTTCATCGGCCGGATTGGTGAATCGGGCCCTGAGCCGGGCGTCTGCACTAATATCATCGAGACGGCTCAGCGCGCGGGATCCGCCCGGGCCTGACCCGCTGTAAAGCGTGCCTTCATGGGTTGCATCCATGGAGGTGAATTTTCTGAAGGATCCATGGATGGCGGTGAGACGACCATCTGCTCCAACGGTGAGTCATCCTCAAGCGAGACAGATTCTTTGTATCAGGTGCAAAATGGCGTGTTTGGGGGCTATTCCAATGGCAGCAGTATTCCGGACCTCTCTGAGCCGCCGAATTGAGCCGAAGTCTTCATGGATGGCACTCAACCCGGGCAGAACTCCACGGCTGCAGCAGCAACAACCACCGGGTCGGCAGTGGCCGGGTCAGGAGACCCCGCGCGCCCCCCGACTCAGATACTAATGGACCTCATGGACAAATTGACGGCTCTGTTGACTGTTGTGGTAGAGCCAGCGGATAAGGCGCAGCATGACGTGGAGGTGGCACGGGTACGCGAAGAGATGGCACAGGCCAAGGAAAACTTAGTAGTAGAAGAGGTTAGGATGGTCGCGGAGCGGGCAACCTTTGATTCTCGTGCTTAGCAGCTTCAAGCGGAGACTTTCCGGCTCTCGGTGGATCTGAACGCGTCAAACGAGGTCATGAGGAGAAGGCACCAGAAAACTCAGTCACATCTGCCTCTAACTTTCGACCCTAGGAACCTTTTGCACACACCCAGGGCTGGTCCAAGTAACCCGCTGGAGGCAAACCGGATCACGACACCCGGGGCTGGGGCGCCGGTTCAGCCACGGGCCATGGAACCACCTCGTATGATTACCGCTCCGCCTCATTATACACTGATACCACCGGGTCACTTATCCAATCCTTTGGAGAATCTCATTCCTGCGTCGGCCCATTTGGCGGCTCTCCCGATGGAAGGCGACTCTCCGACAGCAATCGAAACACGAAGGGTGAGAGAACTTCTTCAGACGGCTCTGGCACAGCAGGACGCATACTCTTACAGTCAAGACCAATGTTGGGGATATCGCTTATCGGGAACTTATTAGTCGACCCATGATAAGGGGTAAATCGGCCAGTTTATCGGCATATCGGCCGATTTATCACCATATCGGCTGATTTATCGGCCCATTTATCATATCGGTCAGACAACGATAAGCGATAAATCGGCTGATTTATCGGAATATCGGAAGATATCTTGAATAGTGGTCGAGACAGAATCCATTCAACCCCTCGCCCAAGCCGAAGCCCGAGCTGTAGCAGGCATATGGACTCAACCGCTATGTCGAGCAACGCTCAATGCCGTAACCAACCGCGCAGGCATGAGCAGGCATAGGGTGGAGCCCTTAACTTGGCGGATCAGGAGAGGATCCGTCAAGAGGCTGAGCGGGCGGTTCAACTGGCAGCTGAGCAGGCGGCTCATCAGGCTTTTCCGGCTTATGCGGCAACCTCTGTTGAGGCAGGAGTAGCCACAAGAACAGGAGGTGTCCCTTGCCTGGTGCCGGCTATACGTAATGAGCGTTTGCCAAAAGACTTTAAGGGGGCTCATAAAGTGCCTAATTACACGACCGACTTGTAGCCTGGGGCATGGATTGAATGTTATGAGATGGCAATGGAGCTGTTGGAGGTCAGTGATGCAGCGATGGCTAAGTATTTCACCATGATGTTGGATGGAACGGCTCGCACTTGGTTGAAAGGGTTACCACCCAATTCCATTAGCTCATGGGCGGAGTTTAAGGCTCGGTTCATTCAGAACTTTAAGGACACCTATAAACAACCTATGTCAATCGTGGACCTGACTAATTGTAAGCAAGAGGAAGGTGAGTCTACGACCCATTGGGTGCGCCGGGTCAAGGAGATAATACATTCATCTGATAAGATGGATGCTGGCTCGGCAGTCTTAATGTTGGAGAAAAATTGCCGTTTTGAACCTCTGAAGCAGAAGCTGGGGCGGCTAAAGCGTGACTGCAATGACATGGGCCAGTTGATGGCGGCCCTGGTCAAATATGCTGATTCTGACAGTACCAATGATCCCGTGACTGATGAAGAAAAAACAAGGAAGGGAAAGAAGAACGGCAGCGGCAAGGGTCACCAGTATAACCCAATGAATCAAGGAGGTAATAAACGTAAGGCTGACAAGTTTGTGGCTAACACAAATGCATAGGGAAACAACCAACGGTGCAAGGGTAGGCAACCCCCTCGGTCAGGCAGGTCAGGTCCCACCCTCGAGCAGCTACTGAATGAACCTTGTCCAAGACACGGCACCCGGGAGAAGCCGGCTACCTATATGTGGAAGGACTGTACGATCATGAAGGCATTTAAAAATTCCAACATGTTTGATGGTAGCCACGGACCTGGTAGCGGTTTAGGCGGGGGCGGCTTTCAGGGCCCAGGCGTCGGGTCAGGTTTAGGCGGTTTTCACGGTCAGGGCCATCCGGGTAACCAGGGCGGCTATAATCAGCAACCCGGCCAAAATAATAAGCAACAACAATTCGGATATCATAGTAACCCAAAACTATTGAATAGTGGGCAGTACCACGTGTTTACCACTAGTTTATGCAAGAGGGATCAGAAGCTTCATAAGAGGGCTGTCAATGCCGTTGAGCCGGCGATCCCACATTATTTGAGGTGGTCAGAACAGCCTATTGTGTGGAGCGGAGAAGATCACCCTCCCCGGGTTGATAATCCGGGTCACTTGGCCTTGGTAGTGGCACCCCAGGTTGGTGGATATAAGTTCATTAAGGTGCTCATGGACGGAGGTAGTAACATCAACATCCTCTATTATGAGACGTTTCGTCAAATGGGGTTGACTGATAAAAGTCTTAAACAATCCAACATTGTTTTTCATGGTGTTGTCCCTGGTAAGTCGGCATACCCAGTTGGTAAGATTGAACTGGAAGTAGCCTTTGGGGATGAATATGATTCCAGGGCTGAGAAGTTAACTTTTGAAGTGGTTAAGATCAAAAGCCCATATCATGCTCTGTTTGGACGGCCGGCTTACTCCAAGTTCATGGCTCGGCCGTGTTATGTATATCTGCAGCTCAAGATGTCGGGTTATAAAGGCACCATTACAGTACATGGAAGCCGGAAAATAGCCCTAGAATGTGAAGAAGGTGATGCCGCTTATGCTGAGTCTGTTTGCGCGACAGAGGAGTTGAAGTTCTATAAAGATAATGTTGACCCGATGGACATGACGTCTTTGAAGAAGCTAACTACGGAGCATGAACCGGTGCTGAAATTCAAGTCGGCTGATGACACCAAAATGGTTGATTTTGTGCCAGGCGACTCATCCAAACAGTTCATCATCAGTGCCAACTTGGATCCAAAATAGGAAAGCGCGCTCATCGAGTTCATCCGTGAGAATCGGGACATCTTTGCATGGAAGCCTCCTGACATGTCGGGTGTCCCGGGAGAACTCGCTGATCACACTCTTAACATTGATACGAAGTTTAAGCCGGTCAAGCAGTTCCTTCGGCGGTTTAACGAGGAATGGCCCAAGGCCATCGGAGAAGAGGTGGCCCGGCTCTTGGCGGCCGGGTTCATTGTGAAAGTTTTTCACCCAGAGTGGTTGTCTAACCCGGTGCTTGTACTCAAGAAGAATGGCACCTGGCGTATGTGTGTGAATTTCACCGATTTGAACAAAGCTTGTCCGGCTGACCCTTTTGCTCTCCCTCGTATTGATTAGATCATTGATGCTATGGCGGGTTGTGAGCGTTTGAGTTTTCTGGATGCCAATTCAGGTTATCATCAGATCAAGATGGCAGTCAAGGACCAGGAGAAGATAGCTTTCATCACTCCGTTTGGAGCCTTCTGCTATGTGTCTATGCCTTTTGGGCTTAAGAGTGCCTAGGCGACTTATCAACGGTGTGTGCAGAATTTCCTTCACAATCAGATTCGGCGTAATGTTCATGCTCATGTGGATAATATAGTGGTGAAGTCCAGAAAATAGGAAACCTTGGTAACAGATCTGAAGGAGACCTTTGATAACCTCCGGGTCTACAAGATGATGCTTAACCCGACCAAGTGTGTTTTTGGAGTCCCAGCTGGCAAACTTTTGGGTTTTCTAGTGTCTAACAGAGGTATTGAGGCTAACCCAGAGAAAATTAAGGCAATCACATCTCTGGCTAAACCAGTGTGCATCAATGATGTTTAGCAGCTGGCAGGTCGCGTCGCTGCCTTAAGCCAGTTCATAAGCCGGTTAGGGGAGAAGGCGATGCCTTTGTATCAAATGATGAAAAAGGCGGATGACTTTGTCTGGAGTGATGCTGCTAATTCTGTTTTTGAGGATTTGAAGAAACAGCTCGCTGAACCGCTGGTTCTTGCTGCTCCGGTTGAGAAAGAGTCATTGTTATTATATGTAGCAGCTAACTCACGTGCTGTTAGTGTGGCCATTGTGGTGGAGTGCAAGGAGGCTGTTAAGGAACATCCGGTCCAACGGCCGGTTTACTACGTCAGTGAGGTGCTGATTGAATCTAAACAAAGATATCCACATTGGCAGAAGCTCGTTTATGGGGTGTTCATGGCAAGCCGGAAGCTCAAGCATTACTTTCAGGGTCACCCAATCATTATGGTTAGCTCTGCTCCTTTAGGAGACATCATTCAAAATAGAGAAGCTACTGGACGAGTCGCCAAGTGGGCTATTGAACTTGAGTCTCATGGTTTGAAGTATGTGCCACGTACTGCAATCAAATCTCAATCGCTGGTTTACTTCATTAATGACTGGACAGAGTTGCAGATTCTAGAGGAGAAACCAGACAACACATATTGGACGATTCACTTTGATGGGTCCAGACAGTTGGAAGGCTCGGGGCTGGAGTTGTTTTAACTTCTCCTCGAGGTGACAAGTTTTGTTATGTGTTGCAATTGATGTTTCCTTGTACTAACAATGCAGTAGAATATGAAGCCTTGCTCCATGGTCTTCTAATGGCTAAATAAATGAGTCTGAGCCGGGTCCAGTGCCTTGGCGATTCAGATTTGGTGGCTCAACAGGTGTCAGGCAAGTGGGATTCCAAGGATCCTCTCAAGGCGGCTTATCGCCGAGAAGTCGACGTTGTTGCGGGACATTTTAAGGGTTATCAAGTGGAACACATTGACCGTACAAAGAACGAAGTGGCCGATGCCTCAAGCCGGTTGGGATCTCAGCGTAAGCCGGTGCCACCTAACACCTTTTTAGATGTTTTGCATAACCCGTCTGTTAAGTTACCAACAAAGGAAGATTTGGCTATTCCTGACCCGGACGCACAGTTGGTGGTGGCTCTTCACGTCATTCCAGATTGGACAGTACCGTTCTTGGCTTACATGACCCGGGGCAAGTTGCCAGAGGACGAGACCCTGGCCCGACAGATAACCCGGCGGTCCAAGTCAATGACGATTTCTGACGGAGAGTTGTATCATTGCAGCATCACTAGAGCGTTTTAGCATTGTGTTTCTCCTGAAGAAGGTCAAGAAATACTTCGTTAGATTCATGAAGGGGATTGGGGTCATCACACTGGGTCAAAGTCTCTTGTGGCCAAAGCTTTTCGTCATGGTTTGTCCTAGTTAACGGCTCATGCTGATGCAATGGATCTGGTCAGTAGGTGTGATGGATGTCAAAAATTTGCACGACGAGCACATGTGCCGGCTCAGGAGTTGCGGATGATTCCAACCACTTGGCCGTTTGCAGTCTGGGGCCTTACATGGTTGGACCTTTCAAAAGGTCTAAGGACAAAAAGACACATCTTTTAGTGGCAGTTGGCAAATTCACAAAATGGGTTGAGGCAGAGCTAGTGAGTAAGTGTGATGCAGCCACGGCGGTTCAGTTCATGAAAAAGGTGATTTTTCGCTTTGGTTTTCCACACAACATTATCACCGACAACGGTAGTAATTTGTCCCAAGGTGCTATGGAGGAGTTTTGTCAATGTGAGCATATCCGGCTTGATGTTTCTTCCGTAGCTCACCCTCAATCTAATGGTCAGGCTGATAGAGCAAATCAGGAAATCTTAAAAGGTCTCAAGCCCCGGCTTATGGTTCCCTTACAACGGACGCCGGGTTGTTGGGTAGAGGAATTACCCTTGGTGATGTGGAGTATCAACACCACTCCTAACAGGTCTATAGGATATACACATTTCTTCATGGTTTATGGGGTGGAAGCAGTGCTGCCCAGTGACATCCATCATGACTCGCCTCGCATAGCGGCTTATGTTGAAGCTAATAATGAACAAGCCCAACAGGATGCACTTGACTTGTTAGATGAAGTGAGAGACGTGGTGGTGGCTCGATCAGCAATTTATCAATAGGACCTGCACCGTTATTACAGCCACCGGGTTAAGTCCAGAACCTTTCAAGAAGGTGACCTGGTGCTCCAGCTCATCCAGGATCTGTCTGATGCACACAAATTATCCCCGCCTTGGGAAGGACCCTTTGTGGTCAGCAAGAACTTAAACAACGGGTCATATTACCTCATTGGCATTCGAGAGCACAAAGACTCACGTAAGTCGAAGGAGGAGACCCGCCGGCCGTGGAACATTGCTCAACTTTGGCCATACAACACCTCAGCCACCGGCTCTCGTCATGTACATACTTTGACGTTGTAGATACTATGATAAGTAATAAAGCAGGACCTCTGTCCTTTTCCTCTTCAAAGATCATATACCTTTACTATTTTCATTATTTAAATGACTATTAAGGAGCTGATCATATCTGAATCGAGTTTAACCTCTTTGGTCTGGCTTATGATCATATTCGAATCTAGCTGTAAACCTCATGATCACTTGGGGGCTTCCTGTTCAAACATAGGTCGTATTCGAACCAAAGAGAACATAGCTGTCGTAACCCTCTTGATCGGCTCAAAGCCAAACTCACTAGGGGGCTTCTTGATCGTATCTGAATCATAGCTTAACCCCTTTTGAGTTCAACTTGGATCGTATTCGAATCAGGGTCGTTAAAAACCTCTCAAGGTCATTTGGGGGCTTCCTGTTCAGACATAGGTCGTATTCAAACCAAAGAGAACATAGCTGTCGGTACCCTCTTGATCGGCGCAACGCCAAAGCCACTGGGGCCTATATGATCGTATCCGAATCTTCGCTTAACCTCTTTGGTCCGGTTTACTAATCGTATTCGAATCAAAAACCCCCAGCTTTCAGTTAAAAGTTAATTTATATTGTTTGGAATCTGCTATTTTGTCTTAATGGTCTTTGTTGTCTCAAATTTAAAACAATCAGCACGGTTTTTTCACCGGCTTGACTATTTGACAATAAGCCGCCAAGGCATGATTGTCATCAGGTATATAGAAGCATTGACTTCTCAAAACAGACTAGATCATCAGCCTCATCACCCGGGTCATATAAACCGGTGGTCCAGATGCAAAGGATACAGGTATGACTGTTATTTATGAACAGTTTTTTCTGTTTCTTTTCGTTAATCAAAGGTTGTTTCAACCTTGTTTATTTTCACGTCTGTTTCTGTTTTTTCTACTATGATAAAACCATCGATCATGTACCGGGTGTTTTGACAGGCCCGGTGTTAACCCGCCAGACCAGCTCTTTCATTTTTTGTAGGAGCCAAGTTAAAACATTGAAGATGTAACCATAGAGGTGACGCATATATTAACAGCAGGAGCAAAGAGTCACACACGGCACCTTATGCACGATGGCATAGGCAAAATATGTAGTTTTTCAAACTAACCTATTAGAAGGCATTAAGAGCCCAAAAGGTTACTGTTTTTCTCTCTTAAATACAGGTCTTAAGCTAAAAGCAGGATTGTTCAGATGGTTACGAGTCCCCCCTGGCCGGTTCATCTCCCTCCACTGGTTGAAAGCCGAAATTAGACCAGTCAAAGCCGTTCAGAGCAATGAACTCAGCCTCGTCATCAATTAAGCCGGCCTGGTCAATCTCTGGGTCAAATGTATGTTGGTGAACCGGCGGGATAAGATCCATCACTTTATAAGCGGGAGTCACCATCTTCTTATTCTCCAAATCAAAACCCGGCTGATATTTATCAACGTTGGTCTCATCTCCAAGAACGGTGGCTTGAGGTCGAACTCCCCTCACGCAGGCAATGAAGTCATCCTGCTCAAATAGAGACCCGTCTTCCTTCACGGTAGGGTACCCCCTAGCTACATCCACCGGGTCTAGATCTGGCACCCAGGGTTTGGAGCGGCTCAGGGCAGTCAAGGCTCCGACTCTAGCACAGGATCGTTTGACCTCTTGAAACCTGG
This sequence comes from Triticum urartu, assembly GCF_003073215.2. Taxonomy (NCBI): domain Eukaryota; kingdom Viridiplantae; phylum Streptophyta; class Magnoliopsida; order Poales; family Poaceae; genus Triticum; species Triticum urartu. The sequence continues at coordinate 365,124,058 of NC_053027.1, read as the reverse complement.
CGGGTAAGATTGACAATTTCTTCAAGACATCTCTCAGCCGATTGGGTCCTTGATTGGCAGGAGAGGTAGCAGCAAGTGCTCGTTGAGCGCCGATATATAACTGCTCCACTAAGGTGTAAACTGCCTTCAGTTTGGTCACATTATCTTGGCTCAGATTTTTGCTTCGCGGACCTGCACATATTTTTTAAAAACAAGGGGTCAACAGGCGGTTTATATTCCGGGTCAAAAGAAGGTATAAAAGATCAGTACAGATGGCTTACCAAAGATGGCGGAAACCATTTGAGATGCCCGGTTCTTTAAGCCGGTAAGCTCCGTGGTAACATCCTCAAGAGCCGCTTCAGCTTTCTCATCGCGTTGTATCAACAGCCTCTTTTCTTCGGCCCAGGATTTCTTTTTCGCAATCAAGCTGGTTTTCAATTTTTCCGTCTCAGAAAGACTCAATTGAAGTTTAGAATCAGGAGACTTGATTTCTGCCTCTTGATCTGCCAACCGGGTCTTCGCATCAGTTAATTGGGAGCCCAATTCAGATAGGGCGTTCTACAAAACATACACAGGTGTGTCAAGGCTTAAACTAAATGTAATAAAGATTCAAGTCTCAAGTACTTTGCACCGCAATACCACTTGACACTTGGGGGCTAATGTCTGCCAAAGAAATTTCTTATGATTTTTATATATTTCAAGTCCCAAGTGCCTTACCAAGTAACAGCACTTGGCACTTGGGGGCTAATGCATGATATTCAGAAAGTTTCTCAAGATTAAACCGGATTACAATATTTATTGGGACTGGCAAAAGAAAGTTATGAAGTTAAGTACCGGTTCATTTATGATAAATTGAGCCGGCCCTTGGGGACTACAGGTGAAGTTTACACTATTTTGTTGGACTTTTGAAAAACTTAGAGAGAAAGTATCAATCTATATCTTAAAGTCTCCAGATCATTCAGGTTCATCATCTGAAGACTTGGGGGCTGGCAGAGCATAAGTAAACCGGAGAACAAACCTCATATTTCAGCTGCAGTTGCTTGACCATTTCAATTTCTGACTCATGGCTGGAGTGAACATGGCTAAGATAGCTAGACAATATGTCACTAGCATTCAGATGAGTGTAGTGAGAGATATCAAAACACACTTTCTGTCTCTCCATGGCTTCTTGTTTAGCAGTGTGCCGAGCTAACACAGTAGGAGTCCCCGGTTCAACAAAACAGCTACCAGTGACCAGATTGTCATGATCAGAAGATGATGGCGGGTTAGCTAAACTAGATGGTCTGGCAGTAGAGGGGTTAACAACGGGATCATCAGCCGACGGCTCAGGAGGATCCAATTGAGTATTGGCAGCTGGGTCTTCTGGTGCTTCAGTTCAAGGGGGAGAAGTTGGCCTGGCCGGTTCAAGTGCAAGAACCGACGGGTCTTCCGCCGGTTTAATCACCTTGGCCTTCTTAGATTTGGCTTGACCACTAAGAAAGATTTTATGAGACAGTTTAGTACAATAATGCGGTTTGAAAGACGCAGAGGAAAGATGATTTTTTCCTTACCCAGGGGAAGTCTTGAAAGCCGGAAATTGAGTCTGCGATGAGTCGCCAGAAGAGCGAGAAACCTCCTGCAAAAGGTAAAATAACGTCAGTAATACAAGAGAATAGACTCATTAATGAAAGCAGAAGATGAAGATAAAAGAGTCCTCATTCTATCGTTTCTAAGGAGTTTGTTGTACAATGGAAGGCGGTTCATCATCGTTCCGAGCTTGACGGCGGCTCTCACGTTGTTGCTTTTTCAAAAGAAAATGAGAGTCCAAATAAGCTAAAGGGTGTGAAAACCTTACTTTCTGGGTTAACAGTCGAAGTTTTTGTCTTGGCAAATGGGCTGAGTCAGAGGAAATAGTTACCTCTTCTTCTACGGCCTGACTGGCCCCTGTGTCGTCCTAGCAATAGTTAATGTCAATAAGGTTATTAAAAAACAGGCCAAGGGAGTCAAGGGCTACCTCCGACTCAGAATCATCATCAAGCTTTAACAGGTCCTCAACGGTGCTCTTTTTCTTCTTCAACCTCCGGGTCGTCTTCTTGGCGGCTATGGCGGTGGCTCTAGCCTTCTTGGCGACTTCATGGTCATACTTGGCTTTCCAGAAGTCAGATTTGGCCTGTAAAGAAGTAAACAAGATAAAAGGTCATGCAGGTATTTAAAACTGTTGAGGAAAATACAAAGAGAAAGAGGTCAGGGGTGTTTTACCTCTAGCATCGGGTTAAGTTTGCAGAAGGGGTTTAACCCGACTTTACTTCAGTCTTCATATTTGCCGTTCACCAGAAGGGTTGACATTGAAACAATATCTTATTCAGTTAGTTGAACGGAGCTGTGACGAAGAGAGTCATCTGGGCCTCCGCCATAGTCATACATCAATTTGGATCGGCGGCTTAGAGGGATGACCCGCCACGAGACCCAGCAACGGGTCAAGTCAACTCCGGTTAAGCCATTCCCCAATAAGGCATTAATCCTCTTTATAGATGGAATAAGCTTCTTGCGTTCAGCAGCAGTGAGCTTATCAGGGAGCACAAACTTGGAGTCCAGGCGCTCTGCGCGGTAACCCGGCAATGGTTTTTCATTGGCTGGATATGTATCTTGGCAATAGAACCTCTGGTTCCAATCCTTAGGATGACTCGCTAAGACTATTAGGGGAAAGATGGCGCCCTATCGACGCTGAATTGAGATTCCACCAAGTTCCAAGCTAGGGCCATTGGTACGCTCGTTCTGGCAGTTCAGATAAAAATACTCTCTAAAGAGTTCCACAGTCGGCTCTTCTTGAAGATACACCTCACAGAGAATTTGGAAGTTGCAGATATTGGATATGGAATTGGGACCAAGATCTTGAGGGTGGAGTTTTAAAAAATGAAGAACGTCTCTGAAGAACTTTGAGACGGGTGGTGAAAAACCCCGATTCATGTGGTTAGAGAAGACAATAACTTCAGCATCTTTTGGGTTAGGCCGTTCCTCATCTGGGTCAGGTGCACAGTAAGACATAACATCCTTCCATGGCAAAAATCCTATGGTGAAGAATTCCTTCAAGTTATCCTCAGTTACTGTGGAGGGGACCCAGTTGCAGACAGTCGGTGCTTTTGACGGCATGATGATCAAAAGACGAACTGAAAAGAAAGTAACGTGCCGGTTCAATTCAATGGTGACGGTGAAGTTAAATGATGATGGTGCAAATGAGTAATGGCGGCTTAAGTAAGGGCTAATGTCATATAAGGGAAAAGTAAGCCGGCGTTATAAGCCGCCATGACTAAAGACATTTGAAGGAACCAGAAACAGAATTAGCTAAGTATTGAGGCAAACAAGTTTCCTAATTTCTTGATATTATTCTGGATCAAATGGTCGTTCAAAATGGAAAATATTCTAGACCTAAAAATCTAGCACACATGAGATCATGAGTTCTAATGAGGCTTTTGAACCAGAGAAAGGGGTCTGTTGGCATCGAGAATGGGCACAAAACAACTACCGCACGAATATATGTCCTTTTTGGATCAAGAAGAAGCCGAAGTGGAAGAACTACAAAGAAACCGTGATGAACTATGAAGAACACGCAGAAATCTAGAAACCCTAATGCAGATCTGAGGAGGAGGAAGGTGAACACTTACAACCACGGATCTTCTGTGGAGGTCGCCGCCGTTCTCTGGACCGATTCAGGTTGATGCAGCGGCCAGGGTCGACGAAGACGAGGTGCTCTGCGACGGCGGCGGAGCTCGAGCAGCGGTAGGGTTGCGAGAGGAAGAAGACGAAGAGAGAGAATAATGAGAAAGATCGGGGTGTGCCTATTTATAAGGGGATAAGCAGACAGGCGGGCACGCAAATCAAGGAAGACCCGAATAATGATTATCCAACTAAACGGACGCCTCGATTCTCGGAAGACATTAAAAGATAAAGATCCATTGAGGATGACGCCAGAGAAGTTTTTTGTGTTTTCAGAAGATGATGTCATGGTGGGTTACAGAATTTCTACAAAGAGAGGAAAATGGATTTCATTTAAGTATTGAAGATTGACAAAGAACAAAGTTCAAAGTCAACCTGGGGCCTAATGTTGGGAATATAGCTACCAGGTAAGACCCGCGCAGGAGGGACCGGGTCAACCCCAACGGCGAGTTACAAAAGGAGCCCACCAATATTCAAGGTGATAGTTTATTAAGACTTGTAGAAGGCCTAAACCCAGAGGCGGCTTAAGGCCCAATATTGTAAACCGCCGTATGTAAAGAAAGAATTGTAAATAAAGGCATATAAAGAAGTCACCGAGCCGGACACGTTTTATGAACCAGTCGGGACTCTGTAGGCCGCCAGGCGTCAACCCGTGTATATAAGGGGATGACTCGGCGGTGGCTTAGGGCAAGAAACAAGAGATCGATAACCAAGCCGGCAGATTAGCCCCTTGGTGATCGAAACCCTAGCAATTCCAACACAACTAGACCTATGCTTTTACCTTCATCGTAAGGGGCCGAACTAGTATAAACCTCTCGTGTCCTTTGTCCCAATTAACCCCTTTAAGCTTCCTAGTTGCGATGGCCCTACGACTAAGTCCTTTTGCTAGGACATCTGCCGTGACAATTCGACGACACCACCTAAGCCTTTTTCCCTTGGGTTCTGTAGACTCAAGGGTCATCTTTATTTTTAACCCCCGGGCCAGTGCTCCTCTGAGTGTTGGTCCAACCTGTCAGTCGCCGGTGACCACCAGGGGCAACTCTGGGTTGGCCTACCGGAATCTTGGACAATCGGGTGTGCCCTGAGAACGAGATATGTGCAGCTCATATCAGGATTTGTCGGCACATTCAGGCGGCTTTGCTGGTCTTGTTTTACCATTGTCAAAATGTTTTGTAACCGGGATTCCGAGACTGATTGGGTCTTCCTGGGAGAATGAATATCCTTCATTGACCGTGAGAGCTTGTGATGGGCTAAGTTGGGAAACCCCTGTAGGGTTTTGAACTTTCAAAAGCCGTGCCCGCGGTTATGTGGCAGATGGGAATTTGTTAATGTTCGGTTGTAGAAAACTTGACACTTAACTTAATTAAAATGAATCAACCGCGTGTGTAACCGTGATGGTCCCTTTTCGGTGGAGTCCGGGGAGAGAACACGGTCTCGTGTTTTGCTTGAACGTAAGTAGCTTCAGGATCACTTCTTGATCACTATTAGCTTCTCGACCGTGCTTTGCTTCTCTTCTCGCTCTCATTTGCGTAAGTTAGCCACCAGATATGCTTAGTGCTTTGCTGCAGCTCCACTTCACTACCCCTTTCCTACCTTTAAGCTTAACTAGTCTTGATCGCGGGTGTGAGATTGCTGAATCCTCGTGACTAACAGATACTTCCAAACAGTTGCAGGTGCTGATGATGCTAGTGTAGATGACGCAACTGAGCTCAAGTGGGAGCTCAATGAAGATAGTGTTCGTTGTGTTGTTTCGTTGATCAGTAGTGTAGCACAGTTGGGACGATCGGGGATCTAGCATTTGGGGTTGTCTTCTTTTATTTTGGTTCCGTATAGGACATTTGATTGTATTCTGGATGATGTATGTTTAACTTGTATTTGTGTGAAGTGGTGATTGTACGCCAACTCTCTATCCCTTTCTTATTCAGTACATGGGATTGTGTGAAGATTACCCCTCTTGCGACAAGCCTACCATGCGGCTATGCCTCTAAGTCGTGCCCCGACACCTGGGAGATATAGCCGCATTGTGGGTGTTACAAGTTGGTAATCAGAGCCTTCCCCGACTTAGGAGCCCCCTGCTTGATCGAATCGCTGGCGTTGTTGAGTCTAGAGCAAAATGTTTTGAGTCTTAGGATTATATATATCAGAGAGTAGGATTCTTTTTACTCCTCAGTCCCTTAGTCGCTCTGGTGAGGCCTCCTGACATAGAGTTTGTAAGTGCATCTAGTGCCACCCCTATTTGGTTTTGGAGTATTGACGACAAACCTGGTTGAGGGACTAATGTGTTTGTGAGAATTGCAGGATAACACAGGAAGAAGTCCCTCATTGATTCGGTTTTCCTACCGGAGATGACCCCTAAAATGTATGAAGACATTGAAGTCAAAGGTGGTATGTGAAGACATTCACATTGAAGACTATGACAAGGGAAGACATCGCCTGAAGACTGTGGACCGTGAAGACTTAGTTGTTTCGTCGTGCTTTTTTCCTTCTTTGTTGAGTCATAGGAACCACTGTACTGTTAAGTGGGGTCCAAGTGAACCAGTCAGAATGACTGAAGTGATGCTTAACAAAAATCCTATGTCTTCGAGCGAAGACAATGAGAAAAAATCTTATTCAGAGCTGGATAAGTCAGCTTTGCTTGTAGCTCAAGTAAAGCCGCCGTGTGTGTTTGAAATATGACCGTTGGAACATATGTTAGTTCCTTAGTGACCCAGGGTCATTTCGGACAAATCAGGTCGGGTTGCCTAGTGGATATAAATAGCCCACCCCCTACACCATAAATTGGTTGGCCGCTCAAAGTTAGTGCACGGCTTTTGTCGTTTGAGAGCAACCCACCTCAAAGCCTTTGAGAGAGAAATCCTTGCGAGGACAAAGCCCTAAACACCCAGAGCCAAAGAGTGTTAGGCATCACTTAAGTCTTCTTGTCTGTGTGATCTGAAGACTTATTACACTTGAGGACTATGAATCCTCCAGCTAGTTAGGCGTCGCGTTCTGAGCATCCAAGAGTCATTGTGGATCACCGGTAAACGAAGTCTTTGAAGGTTTGGAAGTCTACCTTGAAGACTTACCATAGTAATTGGGCGAGGACTGGGTGTCCTTAGCTCAAGGGGAATAAGGTGAAGACGCGGTCTTCTGAGTTGAATCTCAGCCTCCCTAACCAGACGTACAGTTGTCATAGCAACTAGAACTGGTCCAACAAATCATTGTCTTCAACGAGCCACTGGTTCTATCCTTCCCATCTCTTTATTTGCAGATTGGTCCTTGTGAAGTCATTGCCTGTTTACATTATCTATTTGTCTTCACCGTGTGACTGCTTGTTCTGATTGGCTTCATACTATCTTCCATCCTGATCTATACTGCCTAGCTGCTATTAGTCTTTGTGCTTTCATTTCATTGAATACTTGACTATGGCTTTCTTAGTGTAGTCTACCTTCCGCTGCATGGTAATAGGTTTATTTCTATCGTTTGTCTTCGAAACTTCCATGTTTTGAAGAATTTCATAAAAATCGCCTATTCACCCCCCTCTAGTCAATCACTAGCACTTTCAATTGGTATCAGAGCAAGGTACTCCCTTGTTCTGTGTGATTCGCTTTAACCACCAGGAGTTTAGCTATGTCGACTGCAGGGATAATCAAAGTCTCCGCTGCGTGCCCAGTCTTCGATGGAACTGAATATCCCTACTGGAAGAATAAGATGTGCATGCATATGGAAGCCATTGATGTCGACCTCTGGTACGTCGTCAAGAATGGCGTCCCCAAGGCTGGTGAAGGTGTCACCGCTGCTGATGTCAAGAAGTTCGTTCAACTGGATTCCACTGCCAAGAGTATCATCCGTGGTCATCTGACCAAAGGACAATATGGCCGTGTGAGTTCTCTGGAAACATCTAAGCTAGTCTGGGACTGGCTCTCCAAGGTCAACGAAGGTGTCTCAACCCAGAGAGATCAAAGAATCAGTGTCCTTCATAACCTCTTCAACTGCTTCAAGAGAAACGACAATGAAAATGTTCAGCTCACGTTTGATCGACTCACTGACATCACAACTGAGCTTCAAGCTCTCAACGCTACTGAGATCACCAAGCATGAAATCATAAAGACACTCCTGAGATCACTTGATAGCTTGTTTGACACCCTAGCCCCGATGATTCAAGAACGCCCTGATTTCAAGACACTCGATCCGTCTGGCATACTTTAAAGGCTCAACACACATGAGTTTCAGCTTTCTGAGAAAAGAGACATCTACGGTCCCAACTATGGGCGAACTCGTGCTTTGAAGGCAAAAGCTGTTTCCTCATCTGAAGAAGAACCTGATTGCAGTTCTGATGATCCTGAAGACATTGGAAAGGAGGTTGCTATGCTTGTGAAAAAGTTCTAGAAATTCGCCAAGAAGAAAGGCTTCAGAAAGTCCTCACGATCCAGCTCAAGGAATGATGAAGCTTTTGCTCATGACTACAAGAAGAGAACATGCTACAAGTGCTTGAAACCTAGTCACTACATCTCTGAGTGTCCGCAATGGGACAATGAGAACAACAAGAAGAAGAAGAGCGAGGAATATGATTTTGACGACAAGAAGAAGAATAAATACTCAAAGTCTTCCTCAAAGTCTTCATCACACAAGAAGAGCTCATATGGCAAAGCTCGTGTGTTTGTTGGCAAGGAAATGGATTCGGAGGAGTCTGCTTCTAAGGAGGCAGAGGGGGAGTCTGAGGAGGAGTCTGATTCTGGCGTTTCAAGTCTGGCTACAGCCAACGTTGCCAAGTCCATCTTCAACACTGAAAACAATAACTTCATCACCGACGCCGATGCTAATGACAAGGACAACTCCGCTCCCACCAACTGCTTCATGGCACGCGGTGCCAAGGTAAACTCACGCACTACTCACTATCAAACATCCAGTGAAGATGACTCTGATTGTGGTTCCAAACCCAGCTACAAAACACTTGCTAAAATTGCAACTAAACAACAGAAAGATATGGAACATATGCAAAAACTGTTAGACAAAAGCGATGACCTGTTAGACGCTGAAATGACTCGATCTCAGTCCTTAATTGAAGACATAAAAAATCTTCATGTTAAGTATGAGGAACTTAAAATTCTTCATGAAACGCTCTCAACAACTCATGAAAAGCTTTGCTATGATTATCTTCAAAGGAAGCAAGATCTTGAGAAATTGAGAGCAGCTCATGAAGATCTTCAAAAGGAAAATGAGTCACTTCGCGCCAAATAGATCAGTTCCGCTCAGGAAGGATTTGAACCACCATGTCTTAAATGCATTGAGCGTGACAATGCTATTTCTGTTGCTAGATGTTCTACTGATGCTACTGTTGCAATATCTTCAACTGTTGATGTGGTAACTAACCCCTCTGCTGAGGATGCCACTGCTATTGCTGATGAAAATGCTAGGTTGAAGACATTGCTTGAAACAAGGATGTACAAAAGTCTCAAAGGGCATCAAACACTATGTGATGTCCTCAAAAGGCAGATCCTAAACTGAAACCCTAGGAAAGAGGGTGTTGGGTTCAAAAGGAAAATGAATGCTGATGGCTCTTACTGGAAACCTAAGCAGTACCCCAAAACCACATGGGTTGCTGCAAAGGAGCCTTCAGTGGATCCATCCACCCTATCTGGCTTCACTTGTGCTAATCCCATTGTTATTGATGAATTCTTTGATGCAAACTATAAACTGTTTAAGAATCAGAATGGTGAAGTGTTTGCCAGGTATATTGGCACTAACTGCAGGAATGGGCCACCTATGAAGAAAGTCTGGGTGCCAAAAAAGTGTCTGGAAAATCTTCCTGTGTATGTCGTCATGACACCACAAGTGAAGAAGACAAACCCCATACCACGTGCTTCATATGGCCCAAAGGCTTCATACAGACAGAGGACTCACCTGAGTCGCACTAACGCAAATGTTTTGCAGGGAAACCATACTCAGGCCTATGAATATGAGCGTGTTTCATGAAACCGCCATGTTCATAAGACCATGAACTACTCTGCTTATTCTTATGAGTACTATTGTCCACCTGCAAGACTATTTGCTAGGGCTCCAAAGCCAAAGTTCTCAGATGCTGCACTTAGACTCATTGCTTCGAAGCCACCCTTGAAGATGTGGGTGGCTAAGAAAGCTTAACTCTCTTTTGCAGGGAAGGGTCTCCAGCCGAAAATAAAATGCGTCTGAAGCTATTGTTGGGGACCTTAAACATCTTGTAGGGCGCAAGTCAAATGCCCTAATGGTCTTATTATGTATTTTGTTCCTGAGTTGCTTGCTACATGCCCTATCAGTCCTAACCTCGATCTAAGCTTTCATAATCCACTTGCTCGTCAAATGTTTATGCTTCACAATTCTCTTCGTGAAGACTATCCCCCTAACTGCACTGTAGGGTATGACACCAGCTGCTTCAGAATGGATTATTGACAGTGGATGTACTAATCACATGACTAGCAAGCGAAGTCTTCTCATGGACTCAACCTTACGTCCATCTGACAAGAGTCACATCACATTTGATGATACTGGTAAAAGCAAGGTATTGGGTCTAGGTAGAGTTGCAATCTCAAGGGATCAGTGATGAAGCTATGTACCTAGGGTAGGGTCATGGATCTATCCAACATACCCTCCCCAAGGACATCTCTACAAAGAACCAGAAGCAGTCAAAGAAAAACCATCATCCACTTGACCATGAAGATGTGTTCACTCAACCACCTTGAAGACACTCGACCATGCTAACAACCACTCGACCACCAGAAGATGTGAAGCCCTTCACTCCGCAATGGTCGGGGTTTAAGTCATAGCTTTATGGACATTTATAGCACTTTACTTCGGACGTTACCAGTAACGCTCCTCCTTTATGAACATTGAACCCTGTGTAACGAAGGGGAGCCGGGGTCCTGGCGCACTCTATATAAACCATCCCCTCCTCTAGGACAAGGGTTCGCACCTTCTGTAATTCACACGCATATATCCAGTCGATCGCCTCCGGGATCGGAGACGTAGGGCTGTTACTTCCTCTGAGAAGGTCCTGAACTCGTAAAACTCGCGTGTAGAACTCCTCCATAGCTAGGATCTTGCCTCTACATTCCTACCCCCCTATTCTACTATCAGTCCTAGAACCATGACAGTTGGCGCCCACCTTGGGGCAGGTGTCTTAGCAACTTGTTGGAGAAGTTGCTATTTTTCCGATCCACATCATCATGGTTCCAGGAGGAGGTTTGGCTGAGGGCCGCAAGATCCGTCTCCGCAAGCTCATGTTTGTCGCTGACAACTCCGCTTGGCTTCAGGAGGCTCCACTCGACGTCGACGCACTCCCCGCCCGCAGGGCGACGCACTTTCGCGCGTGTGTCCGCGGCATCCTCCTGCGGCAGCCGTCGACCCAGTATCAGTCGGCTCCAGCAGCTTTCCCCCTCCTTGCGGCCCGCCGGAGCAAACGTTCCGGTCAGTCGAGGGTTCAGCGGTGGGTGAGGCATGCGGTGGCCCTCCAGTCGGCCACCCCTCAAGTCGCGGCGATCAAGCCCAAAGAAACTCTCTACGGCCTGTTCGATCTGTCGACTGGCTCCGTAGAGACCGCATCCGAGTGCGACAACAGCGACCCAGCGGCTGAAGTTCTGATGGTCAATGGACCACGCAGCCCTCCTGGCTTCGCCCATGAAGACGGAGGCGACGAGAACGACGATCCGTCGCGCGTTCATGAAGAGTACCGCCCCGAACCCCTCCCTTCGCAGCAAAGGGAGGAACTTCACCGCCGGAGCATGGATGCACTACATACTCCTATAGTTGGAGAAACCCCTAAGGCCCAGGCCGTGGAGCAGGCGCACTTGGCCAACTTGGCTGAGCGCACTCGACTGGAGAACCTCCAGCGCACACTCGACGATCGCGCTTGGCAGCTTGCTCCCGAATCCAGTCGACGCCAACTTTTTCCACCTCCGACTCAGGTATGCCGAACCCCGATCCTGAATCTAGCAGCTGCTGCCCGGATAGCGGAGTCGATCCAACCTTCCCAGTTAGAAGCTGGCCGAGGTCTGGTGCAGATCTGAGCCTTGCTCTGAGCGGCGGGAGAACAGAATACGGTCGTATCTCAGTCGCCGAATAGTATCCATAGCAGATCTATGGTTGCAGACATAGTTCAGTCGGCCCATAGCCCAAGATCGCCCCCGAGGCGTGAGGGATGTGGGGATCGACGAGATCAGTACAGAAACCATGAGCATTATGATCACCGAATCGATCGCGATGATCGTCGTCGAGTGCCCTTGCCTCTCCCAAGGAGTGGGTCATACGTGCCTTGGCAACTTGAAGACAGACGCCCTCATAGTGTTGGGCGAGGTATTCCAGTCGACCCCAGGGAGCCAGGCTTTGGTGCGAGATCTATTATCATTCAGGGCTTGGTCGACAGAAACAGAGCTCACCGAGAGGGCCATGACAGGGATCTGCAAACCAACAACAGGGTGCATGTCTCAGGTCCAGAGTGCTTCAACAGAGCTATCAGAGCTGCGGTGATTCTCCCCAACTTCAGGTTGGCGACTGGAGTCAGTAAGTTCACTGGTGAGTCCAAGCCTGACACTTGGCTTGAAGACTACTGAGTGGCTGTCCAGATAGGTGGCGGCAATGATGAAGTGGCCATGAAACACCTTCCTCTGATGTCGGAGGGCTCGGCTAGAGCATGGCTGAATCAGTTGGCACCTGGCAGTATTTACCCTTGAGAAGATCTCGCCCGAGTGTTTGTCAGAACATTCGAGGGCACTTGCAAACGGCCGAAAGGTTTGACGGAATTACAGTGTTGTGTTCAGAAACCAAATGAAACTTTGAGGGATTATATCCAAAGATGGATCACCCTACACCACACGGTGGAGGATGTGTCTGATCATCATGCAATTTGTGCCTTTAAGGAAGGTTTCAGGTATCTGGAGTTCAATCTGAAATTCGGCCGGACAGGAAATATGACTCTGACTCGGATGATGGAGATTTCCACCAAGTATGCCAATGGTGAAGAAGAAGAACGACTCCGGAGTGGCAAGCACAAAGCAGTCGCCCATGAAGCCAGAGGAGGAAACTCCGGTCAGAAACAGAAGCACAAGGCCAAGCCAGCTGTTCCTGGTAAAGCCTTGGCTGTGGTTCAAGGAAAGTTCAAGGGGAAGCCCAAAGGGCCGTGGAACCCCAAGAAAGTAAAAGATCAAGATGGAAATGACGTGTTGGATCTGCCGTGCCACATCCACACCAAAAAAGATGAAGAGGATAATTTCATTTACCCGAAGCACACCACTCGGCAGTGTCGGCTCCTAATCCAGCAATTCCGAGAGAAACATCCATGGAAAAGGAGAAGGAAGTAGACAAGGCTGAGGATGAGGAAGGGGATGATGATGGTTATCCCCACTGGAATTCCACTCTGATGATTTTTGCTGACGTTGAGAGCAAAAGTCGATTGAAAGTCATCAATAGAGAAGTGAACATGGTCGCTCCGGTGACACCCAGTTATTCAAAGTGGTCACAGACTGCCATTACATTCGACCAATCTGATCATCCAGCGCACATAGCCACCCCTGGGAGGCAAGCACTGGTGGTCGACCCGGTGGTTGAAGGCACTCGACTGACAAAGGTCCTGATGGACGGTGGCAGTGAACTAAACATACTGTATGCAGAGACGTTGAGCGGAATGGACATTCCGATGACCAGACTAAGTGAAAGCAATATGAGTTTCCATGGCGTCATTCCAGGCAAGAAGGCAGCATCCCTCGGTCAGATTTCTCTCGACGTAGTTTTCGGTGATTCCAAGAATTAGCGCAAAGAAAAGTTGACATTTGAAGTTGTGCATTTCCAGAGTGCCTATCATGCCATTCTGGGCAGGCCATCTTATGCACGTTTTATGGCTCGACCATGTTATGTGTACCTCAAATTGAAGATGCCTGGTCCCAAAGGGGTGATAACTATCTCTGGTAATCGGAAGAAGGCAGAAGAGTGCTTCCAGAAGGGCTCAAAGATCGCCGACGCTCAGATGGCTGTGGTAGAATTGCAAGAATACCAGAAAAATGCAGATCCGAGTGATTTGTTGCGAGCCAAGAAGCCAGCCACAGATTCAACATTCCAGTCATCTGGTGAAATGAAGTCGATTCACATTCACCCGACAGACCCCAATGCTTCTTCGACTCACATTTCAACCACACTCGACTCCAAATAGGAAGAAGCGCTCATCCAGTTCCTCCATGAGAACTGGGACATCTTTGCATGGAAGCCTTTTGACATGTCGGGTGTTCCCAGGGGACTGGCTGAGCATCATTTGCGAGTTGACCCAAAAGTGAAACCAGTCAAAGAACATCTTCGACGGTCCGCCGTACAGAAGAGAAAGGCAATCGGTGAAGAGGTGGCTCGGCTTTTGGTAGCTGAGTTTATCCGAGAGATTTACCACTCCGAGTGGTTAGCCAATGTTGTCGTGGTCCCAAAGAAGGACGACTCACTTCGCATGTGCATTGACTTCAAGCATATCAATCGGACCTCCCCGAAAGATAACTTTCTCTCCCTCGCATCGACCAGATAGTCGACTCGACTGCGGGGTGCGAGCGTTTGTCCTTTTTGGACGCCTACTCCGGGTACCACCAGATCCGTCTGTACGGACCCGACGAGATAAAGACAGGTTTCATCACCCCGTTTGGGTGCTTCTGTTATGTCACAATGCCATTCGGTTTGAAGAACGCTGGAGCCACATTCATGCGGATGATTCAGAAGTGCCAGCTCACTCAGATCAATCGGAATGTGGAAGCATACATGGATGACATTGTGGTCAAGTCACGTAAAGGTTCCGACCTACTGATTGACCTTGCTGAAACCTTTGCCAGCCTCAGAAGGTATGATATCAAGCTCAATCCATCAAAGCGCACGTTTGGAGTTCTGGGCGGAAAATTACTCGGTTTCCTAGTTTCCGAACGAGGGATCGATGCTAACCCAGAGAAAGTGGGTGCTATACTTCGAATGAAACACCCCGTGCGTGTGCATGATGTCTAGAAGCTTACTGGTTGCTTGGCCGCCCTAAGTCGATTCATTTCTCGCCTCGGTGAAAAGGCGCTGCCTCTTTACCGACTTATTAAGAAATCAGATAAGTTCGAGTGGACCCCAGAAGCTGATGCAGCATTTGCAAAGCTAAAAGCCCTGCTTTCCACCCAGCCGGTGCTTGCTGCTCCAATCAGCAAAGAGCCTTTACTGCTTTATATAGCAGCCACTGGACAAGTCGTCAGTACAGTACTTACGGTCGAGCGGGAAGAATAAGGAAAAGCTTATAAAGTTCAGCGCCCAGTTTATTATATTTCTGAAGTCCTGACTCTGTCAAAGCAGAGATATCCGCACTACTAGAAGCTCATCTATGGGATTTACATGACCACCAAGAAGGTTGCACACTATTTCTCTGATCACTCTGTTACAGTCGTCAGCGATGCTCCATTGTCAGAGATTCTGCACAACAGAGATGCAACTGGTCGATTGGCAAAATGGGCGATTGGACTCCTTCCCTCAGATATCAAGTTTGAGGCAAAGAAAGCTATCGAGTCCCAAGAAATAGCAGATTTCCTCGCTGAGTGGATCGAACAGCAACTGCCGTCTCAAGTTCACTCGGAGCACTAGACCATGTTCTTTGACGGGTCCAAAATGCTGAATGGTTTTGTTGCTGGGGTAGTACTGGTATCCCCCCGAGGAGACAAACTCAGATATGTCCTCCAGATTCACTTCGATTCCTCCAACAATGAAGCAGAATATGAAGCACTCCTGTATGCGTTGCGCATGGCCATCTCACTCGGCGTCCATCGCCTCATGGTCTATTGCGACTCAGATTTGGTGGCCAATCAAGTGATGAAGGAGTGGGACGTCAGAAGCCCAGCCATGACCGGTTACTGTAACGCGGTGAGGAAGTTGGAAGAGAAGTTTGAAGGATTAGAGCTTCACCACATCCCCCGGCTGAAAAATCAAGCAGCCGACGACTTGGCAAAGATAGGATCCAAGAGAGAAGCCATTCCCAGCAATGTGTGTTTGGAACATATTCACACGTCGACAGTTCATGAAGATCCTTTTACTGAATAGCCCCCACAGCCTAAGAGCGTCACAGATCCGACTGAAGTCGAGGTCCCAGCAGTGGTCGACCTAATCATGGAGATTCTGGTCATCACACCCGACTGGACAGTGCCGTACATTGCGTACATCCTCAAAAAAGAACTCCCAGAAGACGAAGAAGAGGCTCGGCAGATCGTCCGTCGATCCAAGGCCTTTACTGTGATAAGAGGACAATTGTTCAGGGAAAGCGTGACTGGAGTCGGTCAGAGATGCATAACGCCGGAAGAAGGTCGAATGATCCTCAAGGGCATCCACTCGGGGACCTGTGGCCGCCATGCGTCCTCTCGGGCCATCGTGGCTAAAGCATATCGAGTCGGGTTCTATTGGCCGCGAGCAAATGAAATGGCGAAAGATATAGTCGACAAATGTGAAGGCTGCCAATTTTACTCGGACATGTCTCACAAGCCAGCTTCAGCCCCGAAGACCATTCCTCTCGTCTGGCCCTTTACTGTTTGGGGTTTGGATATGGTTGGACAACTGATAACTGGTAAGAGTGGCTTCACTCATGTGCTCGTGGCAGTTGACAAGTTTACCAAATGGATCGAAGCTAAACCTGTCAAGGGTCTTGAGGCCAGCACTGCTGTTAGTTTTATCAGATGACATTCAGATATGGAGTTCCACACAACATCATTACGGACAATGGTTCAAACTTTGATTCTGACGAGTTTAGAGCCTTCTGCGCTTCTCAAGGCACGCGAGTCGACTACGCTTTTGTTGCTCACCCGCAGTCAAACGGACAAGCAGAAAGAGCTAATGGCCTAATTCTCAAAGGATTAAAACCCCGACTGATGCGTGACCTCAAACACACAGCAGGCGTTGGGTCGATGAGCTTCCATCAGTTTCATGGGGTTTGAGGACAACTCCCAATCGGTCGACTGGACGAACTCCTTTCTTCTTGGTCTATGGAGCCGAAGCTGTTCTACTGACTGACTTGCTCCACAATGCGCCCCAACTCGAGCTCTTTTCTGAAGAAGAAGCAGAGCAGGCCCGGCAGGATTCGGTCGATCTCTTAGAGGAGGAAAGAGAGATGGCCTTGATCCAGTTGACCATTTATCAGCAAGACTTGCGTCGATTCCACACCAAGAACGTGAGGAGCCGAACCTTTCAAGAGGGAGACCTGGTTCTTCGAGTGGATCAACATAAACCACACAAGGTCGCCTCGGCTTGGGAAGGCCCCTTCATCATCACCAAAGTTCTAGACAATAGAGCATACCATCTTTACAGTGTTGAGCATCGGAAAGACGAGCCACGGGCTTGAAACGCGGAGCTGCTCCGCCCCTTTTATACTTAAGCACTCGTTCGAATAAAATGTAATAAGAAACACCTTTGTAATTTGTTTATCAAAGACAAGAGCTTTACGGTCCTATCGTACGATTGTTGTTGTTCTTCTTTACCTCTAAAATCCCCAAGTGGGTGGGCTTAGCCGCGAATCCGTTTCGCCTAAGTTCAAAAAAAATCCTACCGAGTGGAGAGCAATCCTCCCACTCGGGGGCTTAGCTGCAGTCCAGTACTCGCCTAAGTTCTCTCACTCGGAGACTTATTCGTAGTCCGGTACTCGCCTAAGTTTGAAAAATCCTACCGAGTGGAGAGCAATCCTCCCACTCGGGGGCTTAGCTGCAGTCCAGTACTCGTCTAAGTTCTCTCACTCGGAGACTTAGCTGTAGTCTGGTACTCTCCTAAGTTTGAAAAATCCTACCGAGTGGAGGGCAATCCTCCCACTCGGGGGCTTAGCTGCAGTCCAATACTCGCCTAAGTTCTCTCACTCGGAAACTTAGCCGCAGTCCGGTACTCGCCTAAGTTTAAAAAATCCTATCGAGTGGAGGGAAATCCTCCCACTTGGGGGCTTAGTTGCAGTCTAGTACTCGCCTAAGTTCTCTCACTCGGAGACTTAGCTGCAGTCCGGTACTCGCCTAAGTTTGAAAAATCCTACCGAGTGCAGAGCAATCCTCCCACTCGGAGGCTTAGCTGCAGTCCAGTACTCGCCTAAGTTCTCTCACTCGGAGACTTAGTTGCAGTCCCGTACTCGCCTAAGTTTGAAAAATCCTACTGAGTGGAGAGCAATCCTCCCACTCGGGGGCTTAGCTGTAGTCCAATACTCGCCTAAGTTCTCTCACTCGGAGACTTAGCTGCAGTCCGGTACTCGCCTAAGTTTGAAAAATCCTATCGAGTGGAGAGCAATCCTCCCACTCGGGGGCTTAGCTGCAGTCCAGTACTCGCCTAAG
This sequence comes from Triticum urartu, assembly GCF_003073215.2. Taxonomy (NCBI): domain Eukaryota; kingdom Viridiplantae; phylum Streptophyta; class Magnoliopsida; order Poales; family Poaceae; genus Triticum; species Triticum urartu. The sequence continues at coordinate 365,106,092 of NC_053027.1, read as the reverse complement.
TTCTCTTACTCCGAGACTTAGCTGCAGTCCGGTACTCGCCGAAGTTTGAAAAATCCTACCGGGTGGAGAGCAATCCTCCCACTCGGGGGCTTAGCTGCAGTCCAATACTCGCCTAAGTTCTCTCAATCGGAGACTTAGCTGCAGTCCGATACTCGCCTATGTTTGAAAAATCCTACCGAGTGGAGAGCAATCCTCCGACTCGGAGGCTTACTGCAGTCCAGTACTCGCCTAAGTTCTCTCACTCGGAGACTTAGCTGCAGTCTGGTACTCGCCTAAGTTTGAAAAATCCTACCGAGTGGAGAGCAATCCCCTCACTCGGGGGCTTAGCTACAGTCCAGTACTCGCCTAAGTTAAAAACATATCCCTATCTACAAGGACGACGAGGTGTAGGTCGACTGCAACCTTCTCCTTCGGAGCTAAGGCACAAGTACAACGTGCGCTCCATCCCTATCCGCAAGGACGATGAGGTGCAGGTCGACTGCAACCTTCTCCTTCAGAGCTACGGCACAAATACAACATGCGCTCCATCCCTATCCGCAAGGACGACGAGGTGCAGGTCGACTGCAACCTTCTCCTTCGGAGCTAAGGCACAAGTACAACGTGCGCTCCATCCCTATCCGCAAGGACGATGAGGTGCAGGTCGACTGCAACCTTCTCCTTCAGAGCTACGGCACAAATACAACATGCGCTCCATCCCTATCCGCAAGGACGACGAGGTGCAGGTCGACTGCAACCTTCTCCTTCGGAGCTAAGGCACAAGTACAACGTGCGCTCCATCCCTATCCGCAAGGACGATGAGGTGCAGGTCGACTGCAACCTTCTCCTTCAGAGCTACGGCACAAATACAACATGCGCTCCATCCCTATCCGCAAGGACGACGAGGTGCAGGTCAACTGCAACCTTCTCCTTTGGAGCTACGCCACAAGTACAATGTGCGTTCCATCCCTATCCGCAAGGACGGCAAAGCGCAGGTCGACTGGAGCCACAACTTCAGAGCTGCATCTCCAGCGCAAAGACTATTCCGAGCAGTGAACAAAGTCCATTCGAAGGCAAAACGCAAGAGTATTCGGATATAAACCAAATTCGGATAAATCCTAAAGTTCCAAGCAGCAAACCAAAAGTATTCGAGCATCAAGCCCGAAGGAGTTTAACAGTTACAGCAAACACTCGACATTCCGAGGCAAATTTAAAGCAGATTCAAGTCTCATAAGTTTGTTCACTCGGCAGGAGGAGGGCTGGCAGGCTCGACGAATTCGTCCAGGTCGATCCCATGCGTGATCCCAGTAGCAGCAGCGAGGAAAGTTTCCATGAAGGACTGGAAGTCATGCTTTTTGGTGTTAGCGACATTGATCGCAGCCAGCTTGTCTTCACGAGCCTCCTTGAAGTGGACTCGCACCAAGGACAGCACCACGTCAGCACCACACTGGGCGGAGGACTTCTTCCATTCTTGCACTCGGTCAGGGATCTCTTTCAGTTGAGCCATCAGGGATTCCAAGTCATTTTGAAGCGTCACCCTTGGCCAAAGTGATGAGTCGATTCGGGAGACTACCTCCTTCAGGCGCACGAGGTAGCTTGGGGTGCTGGCGATACGGGACTCCAGTCGGAGCACGTTCATTGCAGTTTCATCGCAAACTGGAGAAGCGATAGGGTCCAGACCCGTCTCGACCTTTCCAGTTTCCTCGTCAAAGTCTTGGCAGAATTCTGCAGACAAAAATTAGTGAGTCGACCGAGCAGGATCCGTTCGCAAGCATCAACACAGTCGGTTTAAAAGAAATACCTTCCAGCATGAGATAGAGCTTCTTGGCAAGAGTCCTCAGATAAGCTTCCGTGTCATTCCTCTTGCGGATCGCGGACTCCAGCTTTTCATTCAGGGCAACCTTGTCCTTCTTCAGACTAGTCACTTCATGGTTAGATTCATTGAGGCAAGATTTCAGCCTGTTCACCTCCCCTTCCAGCGCTCCGACTGAAACCAGCTTCTGGTCTGCGAGAGCAGTTTTATCTTGGGCTGCTTTTTGCGCGGCAGCGAGGTTCGAGTCCTTCTTCTCCAGAGCCAACTTCATTTTCTCTGCAAAAGAAGCAATCGAATCAAACAAGAGATCGAAGAAATATATTGAAAGACAGTCGACAGGCAGTTACCTTCCATACCAGCAGCTTCGTCTTGAGCTTTCTTCAGATTCTTCTGAGCCAATCCCAAGTCGAGGTTGAGTTGCCTCTACTTCTCCTCAAGTTTAGCAAACTTGGAAATAAGAGTACATGACTTCTGCAGAAGGCAAAAGACGGGTCAGTCGACAAGATCAAAGGTTGTTTACTTCCGAGTGAATAAAACCTAAAGAAGTCACTTGAGACCCCAGCTGACTGCACACAGTCGACTGTAGTCTCGGGGACTACACCCAGCGGGTGCACTTGGCGTGCCCCCGCTGATTAAAACCCAACTTGACCGGTCCGCCTGGATCAAGTAAAAAAAGTTGTTCAGACCCCAGTCGACTGCGGTCTCGGGGACTACACCAAGTGGGTGCACTTGGCGTGCCCCCACCGGTTCAGATCCTACTCGACCGGTCCGCCCGAGTCGAGTAGAAGAAATGAAAGGAAGGTAGAACTCAGACCCCAGTCGACTGCCAGCAGTCGACCGTGGTCTCGAGGACTACACCCAGTGGGTGCACTTAGCGTGCCCCCACCGGTTCAGATCCTACTCGCCCAGACCGAGTGGAAGAACGCAACTACCAAAGACAACAAAACACCCACTGGGTGTTCTGATCCGACGCAAACAATAGGAGATTGTGTAGAAGAAAATTTTTCGGGTAGCATATCCTGATAGAACAAGAGCAGTCGAAAAGTCTACTTACCTGGACATTGGCCCGGAGAGCAGCGCTGGCGTCATAGGCAGCCTGGCTATTCTCATACACCATCTTCATCCGCTCCATCATCGCGTCAGCCCGTCGGATGGCTTCCGCAGCCGCTTCCGACTGGTCTGACACGGGGTAGCTGGTGAAGAAGAGAGCAGACGACCCAGGTGCAGCAGCTTGGACCTCCGAGACATGAGATGGGACAACTGAAGGAATCACCGGTACAGTTGACGGTGCGGGGTGCTCACTCGACAATGGTACAGCGAAGGTTACAGAGACCCCGCCCGCGCCTTCAGATTGATAGACGGTTGGTGTTGTCGTCGGTCCCTGCTAAGACGCCTTACCAGCCGTCGCCTTTTTATTATTCCTGGGCTTAGGAGCCACATCTTCACCGCCATCTGGGAGATCGATGACGTTGGGCGGAGCTGCGAAGAAGATCAGTCGACTCTAAACTAAACCGCTAGAATTCAATCGACCGAGTAGTCAAGAGCAAGATCATAAGAGTTTTTACCTGGGTTGGAGGTGACCGCGTCTTCCATCTCCTCGTCTCGGTACTGGAGAGAAGAGGTTCCCGACGTAGCAGCACTGCAAAGACCCGCATCCAGTCGGTTACGTTCTGTTACTCGAGTCGACGAAAAGAACAAGTCAGATGATTACCTGGAGATGGTAGGGACGGTCACTTTGATCTTGGGCAAAGCCTTTGGCAGTTTGGAGGAGGTGGCTTTTGGGGCTTTTGGCACTGGAGGCGGCACAACTTTGGGCTGCTTCGGAGCCTTCTTAATCGGCGTTGGGGAAGACGTCCTGGGGCGCTTCAAAGACTGCCCGATCAATGCGGCCACCAGGCCCGGAGCGCTCGCCGGGTCGTGAGCGTGTTTGCATTTCCTCTCCCTGCGAGGAGGCGAGTCGACCTCTTCGTCATCAGTCGATTCGTCACTCTCCTTGTCCTCCTCGGCATCCGAGTGCGCTTTGCTGCTCTCGCCCCCGCTTGCTCCTTCCTCGACGTCTTGCTCCTGCACTCCGTTGAGCATTGAGTACATGTCGATGAGGGCCTGAAAAGACAACAATCAAAAGAAATTCAGTCGACCATCAACAAGACGTCACATAGTGAATCGAAAAGATACTTGATAAAACAGAATCATACTTGCTCCGGCTGACGCGAGTGGTCGAATGGAATCACCCTCCTAGACCCCCGAGGGTTGTCTTTGTTGCTGGTGATTCCCATCAGCCACTTCTCCAAGATGTCCTCACTGACGTCCTCCGGGTGGATCCGGGTGGAGTCCCCGAGCCCAGAGTACATCCACATCGGATGATCATGTGCCTGAAGCGGTTGGATGCGTCGACCGAGAAAGACCTCCAACAGGTCCATCCCAGTCACCCCATCGCGGACGAGTTGAACGACCCGCTCGACCAGAACCTTGACCCGCGCCTTCTCTTCTGGGACCACCTTCAGGGAGGAGGGCTTCTCCACTCGAGCCAAAGAAAAGGGAGGAAGTCCAGTCGGCTGGTCCTTACAGTAAAACCAAGTCGACTGCCAACCCCGGACAGAGTCGGGAAGGATCATTGCTGGGAAGGTGCTCTTGTTCCTCATCTGGATCCCCAGGCCCCCGCACATCTGGATCATGTGCGTCCTCTCATCACTCGGATTGGCCTTTTTAACCGACTGGGAGCGGCAGGTGAAGATGTGTTTGAAAAGACCCCAGTGCGGTCGACAGCCCAAGAATTTTCACACATTGACACAAAGGCAGCCAGATAGACTATGGTGTTTGGAGTGAAATGGTGAGCTGAGCCCCAAAGAAGTTCAAAAAGCCCCAGAAGAAAGGATGGGGAGGCAGTGAGAATCCGCGATCTACGTGGGTGGTGAGGAGAACGCACTCACCCTCCTTTGCCTGTGGCTCGGTCTCGTTCCCCGGGAGCCGCTGCGACTTGTGGGGGATTAGTCCCCCCTCCACCAGGTCGTCGAGGTCATCTTGGCTGATCGTCGAGCGGATCCAGTCGCCCTGGATCCAGACCGACGGCAGGCCGGATCTCGACGAGGATCCGCCATGGCTAGTCCGCTTGCCCTTCGCCTTCGCGGTCGCCTTCTTCACGCGCTCCAGCACCACCGTCTTCTCTTTTCCCATGGCATCGGGTCGAGTTCGAGCGAGGGTTCACCGACAAGGGCAGGAGCGAGCGTGGCGGGGAGGTCGAAGGAAGAAGAAAAGAGAATGGGAGCGCACGGGGCAGAGTCCTGGTCCGGTGCCTTTTATAAGGTCGTTCCCCAAGTGACTGACTCGTGGACCCGGACGATCTAAACAAATCCCGCAACAGTCACACACGCAGTACGTGGCGAAAAAGGTGGCGCAGAGATCGAGGAGACTTGCCTAATCCGTCCCGATTACCACGGTCTCGCTCGTCCGGCGCGCTTCCCGAAATTTGAATCCCGCGAAATCCGTGGAGAGCAGAGCAACTTGTCAGACTGAAAACGCCCTCTACATTATCATTCGGAATTCTACCGTGAAAATTCACTCGACAAACAAAACCAAGAATGGACCAAGGCGACAGAAAAAGGAGTTGACGTCGTCTCCTCAGTTCATTGTTCCAGAACAAGGTATACTCATAGCACAAAGAATGAGTCAGAAGTGTTCTTAACTCCTTCCTCACTCAAACCCTGATCCATTCGGGGGCTAATGATGAAGCTATGTACCTAGGGTAGGGTCATGGATCTGTCCAACATACCCTCCCCAAGGACATCTCTACAAAGAACCAGAAGCAGTCGAAGAAAAACCATTATCCACTCAACCATGAAGATGTGTTCACTCGACCACCTTGAAGACACTCAACCATGCTAAGAACCACTCGACCACTAGAAGATGTGAAGCCCTTCACTCCGCAACGGTCGGGGTTTAAGTCATAGCTTTATGGACATTTATAGCACTTTACTTCGGACGTTACCAGTAATGCTCCTCCTTTATGAACATTGAAACCTGTGTAACGGAGGGAAGCCGGGGTCCTGGCGCACTCTATATAAGCCACCCCCTCCTCTAGGACAAGGGTTCGCACCTTCTGTAATTCACATGCATATATCCAGTCGACCGCCTCCGGGCTCCGAGACGTAGGGCTGTTACTTCCTCCGAGAAGTGCCTGAACTCGTAAAAATCGCGTGTACAACTCCTCCATAGCTAGGATCTTGCCTCTACATTCCTACCCCCCTATTCTACTGTCAGTCCTAGAACCATGACAATCAGCACATGGATAAAGTGATGCTTGTTGAATCCCTTGGTTTCAACTTAATGTCTGTCTCAATGCTTTGCGATTTGAATATGATTGTGATGTTTGGAAAATATCGTTGCCTTGTTCTAATGGAATCTGACAAGTCTCTAGTCTTTGAAGGGTATCGGAAAGATGATCTGTACATGGTAGATTTCTCAGCAGGACCACAACTTGTCATATGTCTACTTGCAAAAGCTTCGGAATGCTAGCTCTCGCATCAGAGGCTAGGGCATGCTGGCGTGAAAAACTTGCATACTCTTGCAAAGAAGAAGCACGTCATAGGCATCGAGGGCGTCAAGTTCAAGAAGGACCACTTATGCGGTGCCTGCGAAGCTGGAAAGATGACGAGGGCCAAGCATCCCTCGAAGACAATCATGACAACGACTCAACCCTTCGAACTTCTACACATGGACCTCTTCGGTCCCACTCACTATTCAACTCTTACTACTACTGCTTGTCTCTATGGCTTCATCATTGTTGATCATTATTCAAGATATACATGGGTGCATATAATCCTCTACAAGACTAAAGTGCAGGATGTCTTCAGAAGCTTCGCCAATCGAGCCATGACCAACTATGGTGTCAAGATCAAGCACATTAGAAGTGACAATGGCACTGAATTCAAGAACACCGGCCTCGACACTTATCTTGATACTTTGGACATCACTCATGAGTTCTTAGCTCTGTACACACCGCAGTAGAATGGCATCATGGAACGCAAGAACAGAACACTCATTGAGATGGCCCGGATGATGCTCGATGAATACAAGACTCCAAGAAAGTTCTGGCCTGAAGCTATTGATACTGCATGCCACGTCATCAACCTTGTTTATCTTCACAAGCTTCTGAACAAAACATCCTATGAGCTCCTCACTGGTAAGAAGCCAGATGTCAGTTACTTCAGAGTATTTGGTGCTAGGTGCTGGATCAAGGATCCACATCACATGTCAAAATTTGCACCGAAAGCACATGAAGGTTTTATGCTTGGATACAGAAAGGATTCGCACTCCTACAGAGTCTTCAACCTCTTTCACTATAAAGTGGTTGAAACTGTGGATGTGCGGTTCGATAAGACTAACGGCTCGAAAAGAGAGCACCTGCCAAATGTGCTAGATGAAGTTCCATCTAGTGAATCCATCAAGCTTATGGGAACTAGAGAAATCATACCGTCTGAAGCACAGCCCGAAGAGGAACTCATCATCTTTGCACCTGATCAACTTGAAGACAGTACTCAGCCTGAAGACAATCCTTCTAACGACGACAATGATCAGCAAGAGCAAAATCTTCGTCCTATTCATCCTCGTGTTGCAAATGAAGTACAGATTGAGAGAATAATTGATAGCATCAATGCACCTGGTCCACTCACTCGTTCAAGGGCAACACAACTAGCAAATTTCTGTGGGCACTTCGCATTCGTCTCAATATCTGAATCCTAGAAAGTTGATGAAGCCCTCATGGAACCTGAATGGATTCAAGCTATGGAAGAAGAGCTTCAACAGTTTGAGCTGAATAATGTATGGGAACTGGTAAAGCGTCCTGATCCTCGTATGCACAATATCATAGGCACTAAATGGATATATCGCAACAAGCAACATGAGCATGGTCAAGTTGTCAGAAACAAGGCTTGTCTCATTGCTCAAGGATACACTCAAGTTGAAGGAATTGACTTCGATGAAACATTTGCTCCTGTGGCTAGGCTTGAGGCTATACACATACTGCTGGCCTATGCAAATCATCATAACATTCTTCTGTATCAAATGGATGTGAAGAGTGCCTTTCTCAATGGCAAGATTGAAGAAGAAGTGTATGTTGCACAACCGCCTGGCTTTGAAGATCCAAAACATCCTGACATGGTTTACAAGCTCAACAAGGCACTGTATGGCCTCAAACAAGCCCATCGTGCTTGGTATGACACACTCAAGGACTTCTTGAAGAGCAAAGGCTTCAAACCTGGTTCCCTGGATCCCACGCTCTTCACGAAGACATATGATGGTGAACTGTTTGTGTGCAAAATATATGTGGATGACATTATCTTTGGCTGCACTAATCAGAAATACAATGATGAGTTTGGATACATGATGCAAGAGCAATATCAGATGTCCATGATGGGTGAGCTGAAGTTCTTCCTTGGTCTTCAAATACGACAGCAACGCAATGGCATCTTCATATCTCAAGAGAAATACCTCAAGGATTTCCTGAAGAAGTTTGGAATGCAAGACTGCAAAGGTTACACGACGCCAATGCCTACCAAGAGTCATCTAGATTCTGACGCCAATGGTAAAGAGTTCGATCAAAAGCTATACTGCTCCATGATTGGTTCTTTGCTTTATTTATGTGCATCTTGGCCAGATATCATGCTTAGTGTTTGCATGTGTGCCTGATTCCAAGCGGCACCAAAGGAATCGCATCACTTAGCTCTGAAGCAAATTCTTCGATATTTGGCTCACACCCAGACACTAGGATTACGGTATCCAAAGGGCTCAGAGTTTGATCTAATTGGATTCTCGGATGCTGATTATGCTGGTGATAAGGTGGATCGAAGTCTACATCAGGCACATGTCACTTTCTGGGACGATCACTTGTGTGTTGGTCTTCAAAGAAGCAGAACTGTGTATCTCTCTCCACTGCTGAATCTGAATACATTGCTGCTGGATCTTGCTGTGCTCAGCTTCTATGGATGAAGCAAACACTCAAATACTATGGCATTCATCTGAAGCAAGTGCCACTCTACCGCGACAATGAAAGCGCCATCAAGATCGCCAACAACCCAGTTCAGCACTCAAAGACAAAGCACATTCAGATCCGTCATCACTTTCTCAGAGATCATGTTATGAAGGAAGATATTGATATCATTCACGTCAGCACTAAAGAGCAACTGGCAGATATCTTCACAAAGCCATTGGATGAGAAAAGGTTTTGCAAGTTGCGGTGTGAGCTAAATATCTTGGAATCCTCAAATGTCCTGTGATCATGCACACATCCTAACACTTATGCATGTTGATAACTTAGATGTGCAAACACACGAAATAATGTATATCTTCAACAAATGAAGACTTACACTCTGAGTGTGAATACATTAACGCGGAATTTGACTTCGGAGCGCCACGATAATTGTGCGCTGTGTCTGGGTCTAATATTTCCTATATGGTGGGTAACGCCACCACCAAATTCTTGTTTGGAATACCTTCTGTTGGCATTACATTTGCAAAGTCTTCGCATTTTGTTTGTCTTCATTATTAACATGGCTTCATGTTTATCTTCAATGTACTGATTTGGTTTCTGTCCTGTACAGCATTCACTTATAGCTATGTCTTCTAGTTGAATCTTTTGAACTAAGTGAATGTGATCGGACCCTGACCTTTCTAAGCTCCCATCTTAAGTCTATCTATCCAAATCATATGCATTCTATTGAAACTGTCGAATGTCTTCTCTGCATCCTTGTCAGAAGAAGACACAGAGACAAACATTAATCTGTTTTTCAATGCTCAATCCTTTTTTACCCGAAACCCGGAGAAGTGGGAACGACCACCCGACAATCGAGGCACGCGTGGGAACATGGAACAACCTCCAATGTGTTGCATGATCGCCACGTGTCCTTCAGATGTGAACCGCCAGGGGCACCTGTGTAATAACACTGTGCTGTCCCTGTCCCTATAAATACATGCCTCACCCCAGTCATTATCTCTTCTTCCACTCTCGCACAAACCCGAGCGCCACCACTAGCCCTCGACGATGCCGGCGACGAAGTGCTTAGCTGCCGCAACCTCACCGATGCCATCCTCACGCCGGCCGCGGACATCGTCTTCTCCGCCATCGCCGTAGGTGTCCTCCGTCACCAAGTTAGGTCATGGAAGATCGAACTGCTCCGCTTCCTCTCCCAATCCGTCTAGAAGTTCCTCGTGTGGTAAATAAAACATCTTTTTACAGTCGTGTTGATCCGAGAGATTCATCCTTTTCAACCACAAGTGGTTTCTCTTCCTACAAGTTGGATCTATCTCATTCATCATCTCATAGCATGCCTAGTATGTTCACTTATGCTTCACAAAGTAGTTACATTCCTCACTTGTACTTATTCGTCGATTCGTACAAACCTGGAACCAACTCTCTACATATGAGTGAATGTCTTCGCACTATGAGGTCAATGTCTTCTAAACTGATTTATCTTCAAAATCTTCTGAGAATGCATATGACCTCTTCCCCTTCCCTCGCATCTTTAATGCTGTCATAGGTATATGTCCGTGGGAGAATCCCTTGGTTCTCATAGTCTGTATTCATTTGCAGAGTTCTTACAGCGTCACATAAATTCTCCTGAAGCCAGTTCCTGTCTGACCAGTAGACGGAAGACTTCGGCAGAGTTGAAGCCTTTTAGTCTAAACTTCATGAAAACAGAAAAGTCTGCAAGGAAGGGTGGCAGACAACGTCGTGGAAACACCTCAAGAGATTTGCCTCCTAATGTCTATGTTCTGTACAAGACAGATCCAGAGGAGGACTACAATCAGCGAAAAACCCGAATCCAATGGATTCGAAGATATTGGGCAGAACAATGGTACAAGTACAGGTTCATGACCCAGGTATGCTGAGAAGAGTGCCATCAAGCAACCCTGGGGAGACATCTTGTACAAAAACCTTCCACCCAGGTCCAGAGCTGAAGCCATTGAACAAAGCTTCTATCCTTGCATGGTCCGTGGACCACAGCCTGCAGATGCAGAGGGATATTCATTGCTATGGTGTCATGACAACAATCTGTTCAAGCGCAACTTCCAGTTTGCCAAGAACTCGGCCAAAGAAAAAAAGAAGTCGCGGGGATTAGACTTCAATCCAGGCCCCTCTGCTCCTCGTGCCGATGGCACACGCGAAGTTGAACCCAATCTTGTTGGGCCCTTCTACAACCTAGAAGGTCTCATCACTCATATTATGGTTGAAGGGATAGCCGTGGATGAACCTGCGGATGACGCTGATTCTGACGAAGCGCCTGCACCACCGAAGCCAAAGAAGCTAAAGAAACCTAAAGCTTCGAAGCTTGCCCCTGCACCAAAGGTCTCATGAGCGAAGCCCCTGGCCACTACACCTCCTGAAGCTAGTGTGCAGTCTGAAGATCTCTCACGCATCTCCAAGTCTGCCCAGCTGAAAAAGCCCATGCAACCCACTGGTCAAGCACTGACCCCTACTGCTGTTTTGAGAAACGAGAATGACGCCATTGATCTGTCCAGCGACGACGATCTTGGCGATGACGCTCTTGAGCAGTTGATAAAGAGCAAGCAAGAGGCGGAAATCTTTAATGATATTCCCCTCTTTGATTCCGAAATCTTATACAAGTTCATTGATGAATGGTTTGACAGCCCAGATGTTGGTTTTGATGATCTTCAGCTTCCAATTGGCCTCGGCGTCTCCTTCCACGGAGCCATTGCTCCTGAGCTGGCTCTTGCTCAGAAAATTGTTGAGCTGAAGCATAAGATTGATTATGAAAAGGCTCAGTTCAAGAAGAACATGGCCAAGCTCAATGTTGAAGACATTCAGAACTTCAAGGTCATGATGCATGAGCTCAAGGAGGCATTCCATAAGAAACGGGAAGAAGCAAAAGGTTCTCATGACCGCATGAAGAATCTTGCTACCAAATGTGTTCAAGTCTACAATGAAGCTGAAAAGCGCAAGGCCTTGAGGAGGCCAGGCATCGACCCCAGAATGGCTGCCAAGAAGAAGAAGAAGCCAGCTGTGGCAGAACCAGAAGCATCAAGGCAGGAAGAACCTCGCATTGTCTTCCCAGCCAGTATGACAGGCTCGAAGCCTATGATCCCCACAGTGGCTTCAGAATTCAAGAAAACTAGAGCAGCTGAAGCCGAAGCCGGAAACCGGAAGACCCAAGCCACCACTGATGATGCTCCCCCAACCAAGAAAAGGAAAACAAAGAAGAGAGGTCGGGCTGCTTCCACAGAGCCCCTTCTCGCTGAGCCAATTTCTGTTGCTCGTCCTGCATCTGAACATCGTGAACGTCATCTGGTTGTTCATGAGCCTGCTTCCAGAGAGGCTCCTGAAGCTGAAGAGAATCCAGCTGTTGACCCCACCACAGCTGAAGGCATTGGTCCTCATGACAATGTGGAAGATGATGAAGTCCTTCCTCAGATCGAGAAAAATTTGGTATCATCGCCTGTTCTCACGAATAGCGAACTCATCGGCATTGGTCGTCCATTGACGCCAATTGCTCAGGATGAATCATGGGCTGATCACCCTCAAGAATCCCCTCGTGCTGAAGAAACACCAGTCACTCCCCCACCACAGGTCACCGCTCCGGTGATTGATAGTGAAGACTTTGAGGCCCAACCAACTCCATCTCCACAGGCGTCGCCAGCATTTCGTGGGCTTCATAGAGGACCTAGGCCACATGTCACATTGTTAAGTGTTCCCGAAGGAGAAGAGCGCTAATCTTTCTCACGCGAAGTCTTTTATAAAGCCTCACCTACTGTGAACATCCCTGAATCTGAAGCCAAAGCGGGTGAAGATATTCCGGCTGCATCAGCCGATGAAGAAGAAGAACCACGTGATGAAGAAAGAGTTGCTACACCCCCGTCCAACCCTGAAGTTCTTCTCGAGGAGAACATGTCCGACCCTCCAGCTCCTGAAGTGGAGGTTACCAATACTGAGGCAGCCACGAACATCAACACTGAAGCCAATGACGTTGTCATGGCTGAAGCTAATGTGGTGCCTGAAGCTAATGTGGTGCCTGAAGTGAATGCACCTGAAGCCAATGCAGCACCCGAAGCAAATCCGCTGCCTGAAGCCAATGCCTTTGCTCCTGTACCACCTCGAAGGCCACACACTATCGAGCAAGCATATGATCGTGGACAGCTTGTTATCGTCCGCTGGCCATCTTGGTTCCTCTGCCTGCTCCCGGACCTCAGTTTGCCTATCATGTGGAGCACAAGCCTCAGGTCTAGAAGTCAAAGCCAAGGCTACCACGGTTTCCAGGTACTACAACTTCACCAGGATCATTTAATCTTAATGGATTCAAGGCACACAACACATTCTTCAACAATGCCAAGAACCCCTACACAAGGCCAAGAATCTCTTCGGACCGATTCTGGAGTTATCAGCAGCGAAGCTATTATTCATGCATCTTGTACAATCAAGGACGCATCTTCCCTCACATGCATCTTGATTGTGAAGCCATTGCTGGACTGCCATGCCTTGAAGAAGCACTTGACTGCATCCATGATGTGGGTCTGCTTAATTTTGTGACTGACAAGGAACACTGGAATGAAGAACTTCTACTTCAATTCTATGCTACCCTCCACATTCGTGGATACAACAGGGATCCGAAGACTTGGATCCTTGAGTGGATGATAGGAGATGTTCATCATGCAGCTAAAGCTCAAGACATCATTGAGCTCACAGCCCTGCCCACTCCTGGTGAATACTATGAACCAGGTTGTCAACAACACCAGAATGCTTTGGAGAGCATTTTCCAGAAGCCAGAACCCAACATGAGTCAAATGCTGAGCATGATGAAGCCTTTGCCACGCGAAGCTGAATACCCAACCGAACTCTTTGTTGAAGACCTAGAGTATCTGCCCCGCACCATTTATCATATCATCAGAAAGACTCTATGGCCTGTCAAAGGACATTCATCTGCAGCGAAGCTTGAAGGAGCAATGAAGACTTTGGTTTTCTACATCTTTAATGGCATCAGCTTCAATGCTCAAGACTTCTTCATCAGGCAGTTGGCTGCATATGGCTCCGACATTTTTGGTCTGAAGTTCTATGCTCCACGAGTAATGCGTCTTATCAAGCTTCACTCTGCCTTCAACTATCATCTATCTGCGCGCAATCATCTTGTATTCTTGCCAGAGGTTGATCTGTCTGTTGAAGCTATTTACGCAGAGCCTGCTAAGGATCTTCACAATGTTGATCGTCAAAGCTTCATGTAGCGCCCCGAGATCGATGTGCCAGGTGTCTTCCAGTTATTTGCTGTTGTTTCCTCGTCTTTTTCTTGCGTGTCATGCATCTCATACCATTTCACCATATGCATCGCATTTGCATACATGTTCGTCTCATGCATCCGAGCATTCTCCCCGTTGTCCGTTTTGCAATCCGGCGCTCCTATGTCCTCCGGTGTCCCTTTCTACCTCTTTTCGTGTGCAGGTGTTAAACATTTTCAGATTGGACCGAGACTTGCCAAGCGGCCTTGGTTTACTACCGGTAGACCGCCTGTCAAGTTTCGTGCCATTTGGACTTCGTTTGATACTCCAACCATTAACCGAGGAGCCGTAAAGGCCTCGTGTGTGTTGCAGCCCAACACCTCTCCAAAGTGGCCCAAAATCCACCTAAACCCCCTCCATCATCTAGGTCGTTCGATCACGATCGCGTGGCCGAAAACCGCACCTCATTTGGACTCTCCTAGCTCCCTCTACCTATATATAGGTGTGCCTCCCGAATTATTCGCGCAGATGAAACCCTAAGTTTTCCCCCGCACGCCGCCGGACATGTCCGCGCCCGCCGGACGCATCCAACCGCCCGCCGCAGCGAATCCCGTGCAGCCACGTCGCTCTGCCTCCATCCCCGCGCCGCCGGGCCCGAGGCGCCCAGATCCGGCCCTCCCGGCCCGTCTCGTCGCGCCGCCCATCCCGTCACCGCCCGAGGCCGCGCTCCGCCGCCTCTTTCTCACCGAAGTTCACCGCCGCCGTCTATTGGAGCTACTGCTCCTCACGCCTCCCCGTCGACCGAACCTCCCCGCCACCAGCTCGGGCGCCCCGCGCTGCCACCGGAATCCACCCACGCCGCCTCCTTCACCCAGCTCGGCCCGCCGCCACATCGCCACCATCACCGCCCGGCTCCCCGAGCTTCCTCCACCGCGCCTCGCCGGAGTTACAACCTCGCCAAAAGCCGCCCCTCGCCGGAACTGGGCGAGGTGGATCAGATCCACCCGGCCCGGGAACCAAACGCGACTGGACCGCTCCGTCCCGCTCGCCTCCGTCCCGTTGACTTTCCCCGAGAGGTTGAAATTCTTCTAAGTCCCCAGATCCCAGTAATTTTATGCATATTTCATCGCATCATAACTTCATCACCATTGCTCCGATTCGTGCGTGTAGCATATCGAAATGTTCGTCTCGATGAGTACTTCAATTCATCTCATTGCATCATGTTCATTTGAGCTCATCTTGATGCCCTAAATTCTATTGGAAGAGGGCTATGGAATGTTAGTTTCAGATTCATATCAGCATTTGGACATTTGTAATTTTTTGCCATGATTGATGTGTGCCTCCTATGAACTTGAGCTCTTCATGTGTTTTGAAGTATGCCATGCCATGTTTATAGGGGTGTATGCCATGTATTTTTTGTGATCTTTGTGGTGACTAGCACAAGCATGCAAAGTAGCCCTCTCAATGTTGCTAATTTCAGGGACATAGAAATATTCTAATTCATTGCCCTGTTTATATTTTTATGCCACGTGTTCATGTTGCTACCGAGTGATCCGTGCCTCTTTTGAGCATGATCTGTAAGGATGTTTTGTAGATATTGTGGTGCTCTATCCATCCATGTCTTTGTTTGTATTTATGGAGCACCCTAGATTGAGTCAATCGAGCTCTACTTTTGCTATAAAATGTTCCTGGCAAAATGGTTACGTGTTAAGCATTTTTGCCGAGGTTGTTGTAGTTGATCCATGCATGATATGTTGTTGTTCTTGCCATGTTTAGCTTCTATACCATGTCTACTTGCTGGGTGTATGCTTAGTTTGTCATGCAATGCCTTGTGGTGAGTGCATTGAGCTCATGAACATGCCTTCGTGATATCTGTTTTGCCATGTTCCAGTTTTTCTGCTAAGTCTGAATCTGTTAACGATAATTGCTATGTTCACATGGATGCCATTGTATTTTTTGATCCCTTTTGGCTTATGGTCAGTAAGGGACTTTTGTTGTATGCTTTGAGTAGCTTCATGCCATGCCTTGCTTTGCCATGATATGTTCCTGTAGCATGTTGTTATCTTGCTCTAAACATTGCTTCCCGATGTTAAATTCCTGGCATGTTGTTATTTTCTCTAAGTCTGTAACCTGATATCTTTTGCTCTTTTGCCATGGTTGTTTGAACCTGCTATTGAGTGAATTAGTCGTAGCTCAGTGTTCATATTTTGTCAAGCATCTTGAGTGGATCCCTGCCATGTATTTTGTTTCCATGTTAGAGTGCAGTAGCTTGTTGTTCTTGATGCATTTAGATGGCCTCGTGCTGTTAATTGCAGATCGGTGCCATATTTGTTTTGCTTGCTATTTCCAAACCGTGCATTCGATTCCGGTGATCTTTATATCAATTTCAACCGAAATTAACTCATCTTTCCAGTGGCACTCTTGGCTTTCCAAGTTGAGGCTAGGTTAATTCATTCCTTTCCGAAGCACGCATATGCATTGCATATCACATCCCGCATATCATGCCATGTTTTGCATCATGTTGCTTGTGCATTGCACCGTGGTTGATTGTGTCTCCCTTTTCTTGTGGTATTGCTTTGGGTAGAGCCGGGAGACGAGTACGTGGTTGAGGAACCTGTTGAGTACGTTTTCGAGGATCAAGCTTTCTTCTTCTCGGAGAACTTTGCAGGCAAGATGACCATACCCTCGAAATCACTTCTATCTTTGCATGTTAGTTGCTCGCTCTTTTGCTATGCCTATGCTGCGATACCTACCACATGCTTTACCTTGCCTCCCATCTTGCCATGAGCCTCTAACCCACCTTGTCCTAGCAAACCGTTGTTTGGCTATGTTACCGCTTTGCTCAGCCCCTCTTATAGCGTTGTTAGTTGCAGGTGAAGATTGGAGTTTGTTCCTTGTTGGAACACGGATATTTTGTTGGGATATCACAATATCTCTTATTTAATTAATGCATCTATTTACTTGGTAAAGGGTGGAAGGCTCGGCCTTATGCCTGGTGTTTTGTTCCACTCTTGCCACCCTAGTTTCCGTCATACCGGTGTTATGTTCCTTGATTTTGCGTTCCTTACGCGGTTGGGTTATAATGGGAACCCCTTGACAGTTCGCCTTGAATAAAACTCCTCCAGCAAGGCCCAACATTGGTTTTACCATTTGCCACCTAGCCTCTTTATCCCTTGGGTCGGCCAGTCCAAGGGTCATCTTTATTAAACCCCCCGGGCCAGTGCTCCTCTGAGTGTTGGTCCAAAACAGAGCCACTTGCAGCGCCACCTCGAGGAAACTTGAGGGTTGGTTTTAGTTGTACGTAGTGTTCATCCAGTGTGCCCTGAGAACGAGATATGTGCAGCTCCTATCGGGATTTGTCGGCACAGCGGGTGGTCTTGCTGGACTTGTTTTACCATTGTCGAGATGTCTTGTAACCGGGATGCCGAGTCTAATCGGATTGTCTTGGGAGAAGGAATATCCTTTGTTGATCGTGAGAGCTTGTGATGGGCTAAGTTGGGACACCCCTGCAGGGATTTGATCTTTCGAAAGCCGTGCCCGTGGTTATGGGCAGATGGGAATTTGTTAATGTCCGGTTGTAGAAAACCTGAAACTTATCTTAATTAAAATGCATCAACCGCGTGTGTAACCGTGATGGTTTCTTTCCGGCGGAGTTCGGTAAGTGAACACGGTGTTGGAGTTATGCTTGACGTAGGTTGTTCTAGGATCACTTCTTCATCATAGTTTCTCGAACGTGCTTTGCCTTCTCTTCTCGCTCTCATTTGCGTATGTTAGCCACCATATATGCTAGTGCTTGCTGCAGCTCCACCTCATACCTTTTCCCTACCTATAAGCTTAAATACTCTTGATCGCGAGGGTGTGAGATTGCTGAGTCCCCGTGGCTCATAGATTACTTCCAAACCCAGATTGCGGGTGATGATGATATCGTGCAGGTGATGCAACCCAGCTCAAGGAGGAGCTCGATGAAGATCTCATCCATTGTGTTGTTCTATTTCCAGTTGATCAGTAGTGGAACCCGGTTGGGACGATCGGGGATCTATGTAGCATTTGGGGTAGTCTTCTTTTATTTTGGTTCCGTAGTCAGACCTTGATTGTGTCTGGATGATGTAATGCTTTATTCATGTATTGTGTGAAGTGGCAATTGTAAGCCAACTATGTGTCCTTTTCCTTGTTCATTGCATGGGTTGTGTGAAGATTACCTCTCTTGTGACATTGCCTTCAATGTGTTTATGCCTCTAAGTCGTGCTTCGACACGTGGGAGATATAGCCGAATCGAGGGCGTTACACTTCACCCAGCCCATTGAAGGCATTCAGGCAGTCTCTCGTGTTTATCCCTTGGCTGGTAACACATGTGCCCCTCGCGCCCAAACTTACGCCACTGGAAGCACCAATGCCCAAAGGCCTCGGAAGCAATCTTGTGTTCTCAATGACCGAGAGCTTCTCGTCACGCTACATCAGAAATAGGATAAGCATCATGACTGTCTTAAGCATCAGATGCAAAGCCTCTTGGTGGACGTTAATCGCATTCGCAATCTTGCCACCAAGAATGCCTTTGTCACACATGAAACCTGTCGGAGGTCTTGGAAGAGTTTGACTTTGCTCACTGCTGAAGAAGATCTTCAAGACGATGGCTTCACAGAAAGATTCAAGTTTGACTCCACTCCTCCAAGGAATGCTCACTTGTGTCGGACTCCCTCCCTTGAAGACTCTGACTATTCTTCCTCAGCTGCCATGGTGAATGCCAGAGTTATCGATGATCAAGATGATGCCACTTCACCACCTCCACCTTCAGCGCGTCTCGACACGGCACCAAGTTCTTCTGCACCACCGGACCTCCACGACGACCCTGCTGCTTCACCTGCACCTCATGCGAACGAGTAGAAGCTCTATGTGTTCAAACCTTTTTGGTCCTTACTGACAAAAGGGGGAGAAGCATATGGGTTGATAGTCTTCAAGCGGGTCCATACGGGTGGTTGCTTTACTTTTTTCTACTTTTGCCAAGTGCTTACAACTCTCGCTTTTGAAACATTTGGTTCGTTTTGAGTTGTAACACTTAAACTTGATGGTCGTCTGCTACCTTTTTCGACACTATGTGATGCAATGATAAATTCTGCATGTGCGACGATAAATTCCGCACGAAGTCATTTTGCAGACGTCCATTTTTCATTATGCATGTCATTATCTTCATTATATCATTTCATGCATGATGAATTGTCTTCATAAGTAGATGAGGAGCTCCGCAAGTACAACCTGCCATGTGCATTTGCATTCAAAGGCAAAGTACTTATATGCACATCTTCAGGGGGAGCCCTTCTTCTACTTACAAAGACAATCCTTAAATCCTTTACAATTTCACATATTTCTATCCCCGTTGAAAACTTCAACCAGTTTGTCATCAATCACCAGAAAGGGGGAGATTGTAAGTGCATCTAGTGCCACCCCCAGTTGGTTTTGGAGTATTGACGACAAACCTGGTTGAGGGACTAATGTGTTTGTGAGAATTGCAGGATAACACAGGTAGAAGTCCCTCATTGATTCAGTTTTCCTACCGGAGATGGCCCCTAAAAATGTATGAAGACATTGAAATCAAAGGTGGTATGTGAAGACATTCACATTGAAGACTGACAAGGGAAGACATCGCGTGAAGACTATGGAGCGCGAAGACTTAGTTGTTTTGTCGTTCTTTTTTCTTCTTCTTTGTTGATTCATAGGAACCACCGTACTGTTAAGTGGGGTCCAAGTGAACCAGTCAGAATGAATGAAGTGATGCTTAACAAAAATCCTATGTCTTCAAGCGAGGACAATGAGAGCAAATCTTATTCAGAGCTGGATAAGTCAGCTTTGTTTGTAGATCAAGTAAAGTTGTCGTGCATGTTTGAAATATGACCGTTGGAACACGTGTCAGTTCCTTAGTGACCCAGGGTCATTTCGGACAAATCAGGTCGGGTTGCCTAGTGGCTATAAATAGCCCACCCCCTACACCATAAATTGGTTGGCTGCTCAGAGTTAGTGCACGGCTTTTGTCGTTTGAGAGCAATCCACCTCGAAGCCTTTGAGAGAGAAATCCTTGCAAGGACAAAGCCCTAAACACCCGGAGCCAAAGAGTGTTAGGCATCACTTAAGTCTTCTTGTCTGTGTGATCTGAAGACTTATTACACTTGAGGACTGTGAATCCTCCAGCCGATTAGGCATCGCGTTCTGAGCATCCAAGAGTCATTGTGGATCGCCGGTGAACGAAGTCTGTGAAGGTTTGGAAGTCTACCTTGAAGACTTACTAGAGTAATTGGGCAAGGAATGGGTGTCCTTATCTCAAGGGGAATAAGGTGAAGACGCGGTCTTCTGAGTTGAATCTCAACCTCCCTAACTAGACATACAGTTGTAACAGCAACTGGAACTGGTCCAACAAATCATTGTCTTCAACGAGCCACTGGTTCTATCCTTCCCATCTCTTTATTTGCAGATTGGTCCTTGTGAAGTCATTGCCTGTTTGCATTATCTATTTGTCTTCACTATGTGATTGCTTGTTCTCATTGGCTTCATACTATCTTCCATCCTGATCTATACTGCCTAGCTGCTATTAGTCTTTGTGCTTTCATTTCATTGAATACTTGACTATGGCTTGCTTAGTGTAGTCTACCTTCTGCTGCATGGTAGTAGGTTTATTTCTATCATTTGTCTTCAAAACTTCCATGTTTTGAAGACTTTCATAAAAATCGCCTATTCACCCCCCCTCTAGTCGATCACTAGCACATTCAGAGATTTGACTCTTCTCTCCTCAAATTTCACTAAAAAAATTTAGGATCACGCGGGTATCATGGAATCATTCCGATGGTTTTATGATGAGAACATTGTTCTTGGTGCCTCCTGACATTTAGGGGTTGTGGCAGTGTCCCGGGGAGTTGAGCTCCGAGGTGTTGTCGTCACAATTTTATCGTTGCAGTTCGGGAATACCTGAGTTCGCCGACATTGGAAATCTCTTTTATGCAGTTGTTGGTGAGATAACGTCGACGCCACCCAGTACTAGGGCGGGAGTTCGGGAGTATTGCCATAACTCGTATAACGGATGCTTTTCGAAGGTTGAGGTAAATGATTTCCGAAGGTTTCTTGGTTATGTGTTGAAGGATGGATACAGCTGGATGTAGGATTTGCTAGTTTTGGGTGAGATATTATGCTTCCCCTGTATCCCCAACACCTGATTGCATAACCAGAAAGTTTCAGGAGTTTATAAGTGGGAATTCAAGTATCACATAGGATATCTTTCCAATAGACACATGATACGATATGGGATCTATCATGTGTTTGTTTCCGGCTTATTTTGCAAGCCAATCCTTTGTTTTTGTTTTTCAGTTGTGGTATTTGAGTTTCTTCAACGTCAAATGTTGTTTCCATACCTTTCCTAAGCGATGTTCTCATATTTCTATGTGAATACTAATCCTTCCTAATAATCGAGATTGTCATGTCAATCCTTTTCAACCGTTGTGCTTCTCTTCAAGTGGATCCAATCTTTTTCAACATCCGCAAGTTCAACTCAAGTCTTCTCAACGTTGTTTGTTTCATCCGTCCCAAATTGCCTTTGTTTTCCCTCCCTCCCAACCTTTTTCTTCAAGGACTCGGATTTCTTAAGCAAGTATCCATCTTATTGATGTGAAGTCTCTTCATTCTTTTTCGTTAATATTCTTATCCGGTGATTCTCAGGTAGATACTAACGGAGCTTCAAGTTTGTCATTCATCATTCTTTTCTTCTCCGGTGGACTCAAGTCAAGATTTGTCGATCATATCCTTTTCACTTGTCAAATGCATTCTCATACCGGTGCACCTCTTAATAATCCACTTCTTGCTATTCAATTGTTCCGGAGTGTTGAAGATATCTCAGAAGATTCAAGTTTCCATTCTCAATTCGCTCAAGTTCTTTTGAGGATGTTATCTCATTCAAGCCATTTAAATCAACCGGTGCTATCTCCCTTTCAAGAAATCTCTTCAATGGTGTTTCTTTTGAGTGGGCCCTAACCCACAGGTCTTTTCCCAGGATCTTATATGACTCTTCTAATTTTTTTCCGGAGTTATTCACAAATTCATTTCAAAGTTTGATGTAAGAATGAATTGTCATCAGTCAAATGTCTTTCTCCAAGATCTTTCAAATTCTTTTCATCATTGGTTCAACCTTCCTATTTTTCATTCCGGAGTGCCTCAACAATTCTTGGTGGTGTTTCTTGTCGTCATTCTCTTCATTTGAAGACCGAAGAAGTGTTTCCTCTAAATCTTGGTCCGTTCTCTCGAAGATTCATGGTTCTCGCGTTATGCCATCCTCTCATAATTATTTTCGGTTGTGAGAATTTTTTTCACCCATCTAGAGCAATTCAGGAGTATTTTCAATTTGATCCTTCGGAGCCCATCATCTCAGAATTATTCATTCCATCTTTCAGTTCTCGTTCTCCAAATTTTACCAGTGCATCATTCAAGTTTTCTCTAATCAGATCGTGATCTCTTCCTTCTCTTGTATAAAATTCCCTAAAGTATCTTCGTTCTTTTTATAATTCTTCCCAGTGTTTTCCTTATCTTTTCTTTGTTCATTTTCAAGTCTTACGATAGCTCATTCTAGAGTTCCCTTCCTTGGTTATCATATCAATTTCATTCGTTCTTTCCAATCCTACCGGCGGTTCGTTGAAGTCTTTTCTCTAGTTTGCGCTATATCTATCTTAATTCTTTCACTGACAATAAGTAGTATGCCAGATCTGTTGCTTGTCATCAATATAAATAGGTGAAGGATACACATAACATAATTCTTATTCTTGCTCATCCAAATGATGGATTCATTCTTCCGGAGTTTGTTCATGATAAGTAAATTCTCGGTTGAAGTGCTTCATTTTTCCCGAAGTTCCAAGATCTCTCAACTATATCACCACGAAGATTCATCTAAATCATTGCAAGGCTTCACCTTGTGTTTTCAATTTCTCTTCCTTCCTACCATTTCTTTTATTATCGGAGTTCTTCATGGAGACTCTACATGGTGGTTCATCAAGGATTCTTTTCATTCTTCAATTGTTCTTCAAGTTTTTTCTCTCGAAGCTAATGTCCGCCAAGCTATAGTTCAATTATTCTTCATTGTGCATTCTGAAAGTGCAATTCTCCCTCTCTTATCTTTTGAGGTGGTGTTATGTCATTCTTGATAATTTTCCCTTCGTCTTTCATGATTCACAAGTTCAGGAATGAGATATTTAAACCCATCATTTTCTTCCTTGGAGTTATATTGGTATAGATTTCACCTAAAGCCTTCCATTGGGAATGTTGCTCTTTGTGGTGATTATCTATGATCCAAGTTTTATCCTTATCACCTCGGTGGAAGAAGCTTTCTATCTTTTCTAGCTCACAATCAAATCTTGTTCCCGTTTGAGATGTTTTTATAAGCCCACAAGCAGCTTATTGTTTTCGTGGTTGATTTTTCTTTCAACAACTCCGTTCAAGCCTTCTTCGTAAGGATGTTCCTTTCAAATTCAATTGTGGCAGAAGTTGCCTTTTTCTTCTCCATTCTACGATTCCAATGATCTAACTTCTATTCTTTTCTTCTAGAGGCATTGTGATGTTGCTCTCTTCGACACATCATCTTGTTTTGTCAAGATCATGTTCTTTCCTATTGGGGAACGTAGTAATTTCAAAAATTTCCTACGCACACACAAGATCATGGTGATGCATAGCAACGAGAGGGGAGAGTGTTGTCTACGTACCCTCGTAGACCGTTCTCGGAAGCAGTATATCAACACGGTTGATGTAGTCGTACGTCTTCATGATTAAACCGATCCAAGTACCGAAAGCACGGCACCTCCGAGTTCTGCACACGTTCGGCTCGGTGACGTCTTCGCCTTCTCGATCTAGCAAGAGGGGCAAAGTAGTAGATGAGTTCCGGCAGCACGATGGCATGGTGACGGTGTTGGTGAAGAACAATCTCCGCAGGGCTTCGCCTAAGCACTACAAAAACTATGACGGAGGATAAACTAGAGGGGACGGAGTTGCCGGCACACAACTTGGTGTTTCTTGATGTCTCTTTGGTGCTAGTCCTGCCCCTCTATTTATATGTTGAGCCCTGGGGTCAAAACTTGGAGCAAAAGCCTCCTCAAAGTCGGTTTTGCCCAAAAGGCAAGAGTCCCACTCGGACTCCAGGACCAAACGCCACAATCCTTGGCGTCTGGCCCAGACGCCATGGGCCACGGTGTCTGGCCTAGGGCCAGACACCAGGGTCTCCGGCGTTTGGCCCCCTGGCCTCTGCAAAACTCCTTTTGCACCGACTTATAGCCCCGTGGGCCAGACCCCTTGGCCTAACCATATCATCCAATATATGAATCTTTACCTCCGGACCATTCCGGAGCTCCTCATCATGTCCGTGATCTCATCCGGGACTCCAAACAACATTCGGTCACCAACATACATAACTCATATAATACTATATCGTCAACGAACGTTAAGCGTGCGGACCCTACGGGTTCGAGAACTATGTAGACATGACCGAGACACTTCTCTGGTCAATAACCAATAGAGGAACCTGGATGCCCATATTGGCTCCTACATATTCTATGAAGATCTTTATCGGTCAAACCGCATAACAACATACATTCTTCCCTTTGTCATCGGTATGTTACTTGCCTGAGATTCGATCGTCAGTATCTCAATACCTAGTTCGATCTCGTTACTGGAAATTCTCTTTACTCGTTACGTAATACATCATCCCGCAACTAACTCATTAGTTGCAATGCTTGCAAGGCTTATAGTGATGTGCATTACCGAGTGGGCCCAGAGATACCTCTTTGACAATCGGAGTGACAAATCCTAATTTCGAAATACGCCAACCCAACAAGTACCTTCGGAGACACCTGTAGAGCACATTTATAATCACCCAGTTACGTTGTGATGTTTTGTGGCACACAAAGTGTTCCTCCGGTAAACGGGAGTTTCATAATCTCATAGTCATAGGAACATGTATAAGTCATGAAGAAAGCAATAGCAACAAACTAAACGATCAAGTGCTAAGCTAACGGAATGGGTCAAGTCAATCACATAATTCTCCTAATGATGTGATCCCGTTAATCAACTGGCAACTCATGTCTATGGTTAGGAAACATAACCATCTTTGATCAACGAGCTAGTCAAGTATAGGCATACTAGTGACACTCTGTTTGTCTATGTAATCACACATGTATTATGTTTCGGGTTAATACAATTCTAGCATGAATAATAAACATTTATCATGAAATAAGGAAATAAATAATAACTTTATTATTGCCTCTAGGGCATATTTCCTTCATTTCCGTTGCTTATCCATTCAACCGGAGTGTTGTGTCATCTCTTCAAGTTCTTATCATCTTATCACTTTTCAACCGGAGTGCTGTCCGAATTTGTTCTTCCTTGTTCCTCTTTTCTGACGGAGATTGTCAACTTCGATCATCTCCGTTGTATTCTTTTCTCAAAATGGTTTTACCTCACAAGGTTCATGGTTTCACTCGTTTGTCGAAGAAGCAACTTTTTTTTACCGCTTCATCTTCCGTTTTCACTCCGGTGCCATGCTAGATCTCGGGACGAGATCCTCTCGTAGTGGTGGAGTGTTGTAACGCCCCGGATACAACTTTCCATATTTGTAACTCCGACTCTGCCATTTTCGGCTTTAAGTTATGAGATTCCTTTCATGGTTGGGTTTTTTCTTCGTTTTGCATTTTGTTCCCTCATGATCTCTCTCTCTCATGTTGTCTACAGGGAACCGCCCCTCCATGTCTGCCATGGATCTCCGTGCCCGGGCGTCGCCGTCGACCACCGCGGCTGGATCCGGGGTCCCCATGCCCGGATCCACCCATTCCTGGCCTCCCCGACCCTTGTCGGAGTCCCACGCCTCCACCCCACCGGGGTTGACTTACATGCCCATAGTTCTGTACGAGAGAAGGAGCCAACCCTGACCTGCCAGTTTTTTTCACGAGGTGAAAAAACTGATAAGTCCCTGAGTTCCAAACTTCTTGTGTGCATGTTTGACCCATCATAACTTCATCCATATTGCTCCGCTTTGCGTGCATGACATATCAAAATGTTCATTATGAGATTCTCTTCATTTCATTCCATTGTGGCATGCTTGTTTGAGTCTATCTTGATGCCCAAATCACTGATACAAGAGTGCTATCAATTGTTAGTTGCTGTTACTTAGCAGATTATGATGATTTGTCATTTTTGTCACATTTGTTGTGTGCATCATATGGGCATGATCTCTACATGTGTTTTTATCTATGCCATGCCATCTTTACAGGGGTGTTTGCCATGTATTTTTGTGATCAATATGCTGACTAGCACAAGCATGTAAAGTAGCCTTCGTGATATTGCTGTTTTCAGGGATTTGGGATTTTTGCTAAGTCTTGTGCCTGCTGTTATTTTGATGCCATGTAAACATGAGTCTACAGTGAGATCCATGCTTTTTTGAGTATCTTCAGTAAGGGTGTTGTGAACATATGGTTATGCTATATCCATCCATGGCCCTGTTTGCAATTATGGAGTGCCTTAGCATATCTTAATCTTGCTCTACTTTTGCTATAAAATGTTCCTGGTAGATTGTTTACATGTAAATCAATTTGGGCATGGTTGTTGTAGTTGATCCATGCACGCTATGAACTTGCTCTTGCAATGGTTAGCTTCATGAACATGTCATCTTGCTGTAGGTATCCTTAGTTTGTCATGCAAGGCTTTGTGATGAGTGTTTTGAGCTCGCAAAGATGCCTTCATAATTCTATTTATGCCATGCTCAGTTTTCTGCAAAGTTTGAAACT
Source organism: Triticum urartu (assembly GCF_003073215.2). NCBI lineage: Eukaryota > Viridiplantae > Streptophyta > Magnoliopsida > Poales > Poaceae > Triticum > Triticum urartu. The sequence continues at coordinate 365,079,296 of NC_053027.1, read as the reverse complement.
GTTAATAAAACTTGCTATGTTTACATGGGTGACATCATATCTTCTGTGCCTTTTTGTCTCATGGTTAGTAAGGGACTTTTGTTCTATGCATTTAGTAGATTCACGCCATGCCTTGTATTGCTATGATGTGTTCCCGTAGCATGTTGTTTGATTGCTCTAAATATTGCTTCCTGATGTTAATTTCTAGCATGTTAGTATTTTTCCATGCTTGTTTGAACCTGCTCTTGTGTGATTTAGCCATAGCTCAGTGTTCATGTTTTGTCAAGCACCTTGATTAGATCACTGCCATGTTCTTTGTTGTTATGTTGGAGTGCAGTAGCTTAGTTTCTTGTTGCATTCTAGATGGCATCGTGCTGTTAATCGCAGAATCGTGCCATTGTTTTGCTTCTCATTTGCAAACCGTGCCACTGATTCCGGTGATATTTATATAGATTTCAACCGAAATCATCTCAGCTTTCCAGCGACACACTTGGTTTACCAAGTTGATGCCTTGATCAATCTTTCCCTTCCGGAGCCCGCATATGCATTGCATGTAACATCTTGCATAACATGCCATGTTTTGCATCATGTTGATTGTGCACTGCACCGTGGTTGATTGTTGTTCCTTTGCTTGTGTTCTTGCTTTGGGTAGAGCCGGCAGATGAGTACGTGATCGAGGAACCTGTTGAGTACGCTTACGAGGATCAAGCTTTCGTCAACTCTGAGAACTTTGCAGGCAAGATGACCATACCCTCGAAATCACTTCTATCTTTGCTTGCTAGTTGTTCGCTCTATTGCTATGCCGCGATACCTACCACTTGCTATATCATGCCTCCCATATTGCCATGACAAGCCTCTAACCCACCTTTCCTAGCAAACCTTTGTTTGGCTATGTTACCGCTTTGCTCAGCCCGTCTTATAGCGTTGCTAGTTGCAGGTGAAGATGGAGTTTGTTCCATGTTGGAACATGCATATTGTTGGGATATCATTATTATATCTTGTTTACTTTAATGCATCTATATACTTGGTAAAGGGTGGAAGGCTCAGCCTTATGCCTGGTGTTTTGTTCCACTCTTGCCGCCCTCGTTTCCATCATACCGGTGTTATGTTCCTTGATTTTGCGTTCCTTACACGGTTGGGTGTTATGGGAACCCCTTGACAGTTCGCTTTGAATAAAACTCCTCCAGCAAGGCCCAACCTTGGTTTTGACATTTGCCACCTAAGACTTTTTTCCCTTGGGTTCTGCAGACTCAAGGGTCATCTTTATTTTAAACCCCCGGGCCAGTGCTCCTCTGAGTGTTGGTCCAACCTGTCAGCCGTTGGTGACCACCAGGGGCAACTATGGGTTGGCCTACCGGAATCTTAGACAATCCGGTGTGCCCTAAGAACGAGATATGTGCAGCTCCTATCGGGATTTGTCGGCACATTCGGGCGGCTTTGTTGGTCTTGTTTTACCATTGTCGAAATGTCTTGTAACCGGGATTCCGAGACTGATCGGGTCTTCTTGGGAGAAGGAATATCCTTCATTGACCGTGAGAGCTTGTGATGGGCTAAGTTGGAACATCCCTGCAGGGTTTTGAACTTTTGAAAGCCGTGCCCGTGGTTATGTGACAGATGGGAATTTGTTAATGTCTGGTTGTAGAAAACTTGACACTTAATTAAAATGAATCAACCGCGTGTGTAACCGTGATGGTCCCTTTTCGGCGGAGTCCGGGAAGAGAACACGGTCTCGTGTTATGCTTGAACGTAAGTAGCTTCAGGATCACTTCTTGATCACTATTAGCTTCTCGACCGTGCTTTGCTTCTCTTCTCGCTCTCATTTGCGTAAGTTAGCCACTAGATATGCTTAGTGCTTTACTGCAGCTCCACCTCACTACCCCTTTCCTACCTTTAAGCTTAAATAGTCTTGATCGCGGGTGTGAGATTGCTGGGTCCTCGTGACTCATAGATACTTCCAAACAGTTGCGGGTGCCGATGATACTAGTGCAGATGACGCAACTGAGCTCAAGTGGGAGCTCGATGAAGATCATGTTCGTTGTGTTGTTTTGTTGATCAGTAGTGGAGCCCAGTTGGGACGATCGGTGATCTAGCATTTGGGGTTGTCTTCTTTTATTTTGGTTCCGTAGTTGGACATTTGATTGTATTTTGGATGATGTATGTTTAACCTGCATTTGTGTGAAGTGGCGATTGTAAGCCAACTCTCTATGCCTTTCTAATTCAGTACATGGGATTGTGTGAAGATTACCCCTCTTGCGACAAGCCTACCATGTGGCTATGCCTCTAAGTCATACCCCGAGACATGAGAGATATAGCCGCATTGTGGGTGTTAAAATTAATTGAGTTTTTGGACATTTAATGTGCATAATCCAAATTTGAACTGCAAGCACATGCTCCGGTGCACCAAAGTTTGTTGAAAAATCACATGTGTGTCCTTGGGTGAATTTCTATGTCCCATGCAAGAAATGGGAATGAAATTCAAACATCTTGGCGTCGTGACTCGGCTGAGAACATTGAGAAACTTGGTTTTAAAATTCATGTAAATCAAAAACACGCCTGAAAATCATAAAACTTGGCATGGTGTCATGTCATGGTACTACCATGCCGTGGTAAAAAAAATTGGCCGAATTTGAACAAATGTTGGTACACGCTTCTTGCAAACCGGAGCTTCTCTCAAGAAGGCTCGTGGTTCTAATAGGGAACGTGTCACCTTTGAGTGTGAAACAATATACGTTGTCCCCCTTGAGTTTCTTTATAGAGGCAACATAGAACTACATGAGTTCCCTGTTAAATTTTGGAATTATTCCGGGTTCGTTTGGCCTTTTTATACATTAGTTGAGTTTCTGGTCATTTAATGTGCATACTCCAAATTTGAACTACAAGCACATGCTCCCGTGCACCAAAGTTGATTCAAAAATCACATGTGTGTCCTCGGGTGAATTTCTAGGTCCCATGCAAGAAATGAGAATGAAATTCAAACATCTGGGCATCGTGGCTTGGCCGAGAACATTGAGAAACTTGGTTTTAAAATCTTGTAAATCCAAAACACGCCTGAAAATCATGAAACTTGGCACGATGTCATGTCATGGTACTACCATGTTGTGGTAAAAAAATTGGCCGAATAGGAACAAGTTTGGGTATAAGTTTCTTGCAAACCGGAGCTTCTCTCAAGAAGGCTCGTGCTTCTGAGAGGGAACGTGTCACCTTTGAGTGCGAAACAATATATGCTGCCCCCTTGAGTTTCTTTATAGAGGCAACATAGAACTACATGAGTGCCCTATTAAATTTTGGAATTATTCTGGGTTCGAATGGCCTTTTTATACATTAATTCTGTTTCTAGTCATTTAATGTGCATAATTCAAATTTAAACTACAAGCACATGCTCCCGTGCACCCAAGTTGGTTGAAAAATCACATGTGTGTCCTCGGGTGAATTTCTAGGTCCCATGCAAGAAATGGGAATGAAATTTAAACATTTGGGCAACGTGGCTCGGCCGAGAACATTGAGAAACTTGGTTTTAAAATTCTTATAAATCCAAAACACGCCTGAAATCATGAAACTTGGTATGATGTCATGTCATGGTACTACCATGCTGTGGTAGAAAAAATTGGCCGAATAGGAACAAGTTTTGGCATAAGCTGCTTGCAAACCGGAGCTTCTCTCAAGAAGGCTCGTGGTTCTGAGAGGGAACGTGTCACGTTTGAGTGCACAACAATATACGCTGCACCCCTTGAGTTTCTTTATAGAGGCAACATAGAACTACATGAGTGCCCTATTAAATTTAGGAATTATTCCGGGTTCGTTTGGCCTTTTTTATACATTAATTGAGTTTCTGGTCATTTAATGTCCATAATTCAAATTTGAACTACAAGCACATGCTCCCGTGCACCAAAGTTGGTTGAAAAATCACATGTGTGTCGGGTGAATTTCTATGTCCCATGCAAGAAATGGGAATGAAATTCAAACATATGGGCATCGTGGCTCGGCCGAGAACAGTGAGAAACTTGGTTTTAAAATTCTTGTAAATCCAAAACACGCCTGAAAATCATGAAACTTGGAACGATGTCATGTCATGGTACTACCGTGCTGTGGTAAAAAATTTGGCAGAATAGGAACAAGTTTTGGTATAAGTGTCTTGCAATCCGGAGCTTCTCTCGAGAAGGCTCGTGGTTCTGAGAGGGAACGTGTCACCTTTGTGTGCATAATTCAAATTTGAAATACAAGCACATGTTCCAGTGCACCAAAGCTGGTTGAAAAATCACATGTGTGTCCTCGGGTAAATTTCTAGGTCCCACGCAAGAAATGGGAATGAAATTCAAACATTCGGGCGTCGTGGCTTGGCTGGAAACATGGAGAAACTTGGTTTTTTAATTCCTGTAAATCCAAAACACGCATGAAAATCATGAAACTTAGCTTGGTGTCATGACATGGCACCAACATGTTGTGGTAATTTTGCTGTTCGATTTGTGAAGGCGCACGCATTAACAATCAATAAAGTCATTTTGGAACAAGTATTGTCACGTTGCAATCGGAAACACAAGTATTATTGAAACCATGGGCAGTCTATTTACCATTTATGTGCCGCCACGCGTCCCTTTTTTATTAGCTAGGAGGCACCGTGCAGGGTAGCTATTTGAGTATGGTAGGCGTGCGATCAGACCCCTGTGCGTGCTTATCGAGAGGAGAGACCTTTGACCTCCATCTGCCGTCCACCTCTCTTACAAGGTCTCCATTAATGGCGCCCGAGCCTCTGTTTAATGGCGTGGCTATGTCTCACTCGATTCAGATTTAATAGAGGAAAATGAAAATCTGTAAAGAAAATTTTGCATGGATCTTGATTTAAGATCCAACGAACCTATATAGCATCTACTGCAACTTATAGCAAGACTGATGAATATATATAAGGACGACGAGAGTGGATAATAATTGTCTTACATATTTAGGAAGATAATTAAAAAGCCACATGCGGCTACGCCCGAAATACACAAGGGAAAAAGAAGAAGGAAGATGCATACAACGATCTGGCTCGCTGATCTCTACTTTCTTTATGCGCTACATGTCGTGGAGACTAGTTCTCGCGGCGACCGGCGATGATCTCATTCATCAGTTTCATGTCCTTAATACGCTGGTTGATAGCATCCAGTGCTTCCTCCACCAGCCTTTCATGCTTGATGCGGAGCATGGCATTCTCGACCATAAGTTTCTTGACGATGACGCCCGTCCTCTGCAAGAAGGCAGCGGTCTCCGCCACCTGCTTCGCCCTTCCGGCGATCTTCTCCCTCAGTAGGTCGCGCTCGGCCCAGAGCTTCATATTGCCCTCCCCCAGTTGCCGGATGATGCCGGTAGCCTCGTCCTGCAACCTCGCCCAGTCGGAGATCTGATCCATCTGGCTATGGACGATCGCATGCATGCGCCTGTAAGAGTCCTCACCTGCCCGTGAGAAATTTTCCCAGGCCGCCGCGGTGCGGCGGGACATCTCTGCTGCTTCCGCGGCATGGCCAGACCAGTCTGCTACATCGACGGCATGGCAGGACCTCTGTGTGCTACTACTGCTGCACGGCTGGATATGCCAGCTGCTTTCACGGCGAGGCGGGACATCTCTCGTGCTTCCTCTTCCACGCTCGCCTCTCCCTGGTGGAAATATCTCAACCCAGAACTCACGCTGGCCATGGCAGATGCAAACGAACGATGCTGAATGACTTGATTGTTTTTTGTGGATGAGGAGTTGAGGAGGAATGTGCAGTCATCTTGGCATAGTAGTATTTACAAGCGAGTAGTACTAATACACTCCTAAGTGGGAAACTGTTTAGATTGTGATTGGTGTGAACAGGTTTGCAATTAAATATAGTGTGGTAGTAATTTGGAATGTGACGAGCTGCAAGCTCAAAATTTATTGACAATTCTAGTTTCGAAGTGCGGAACTATTCCCGGATGACGTAACGTGGGCACGTGTTCTCGGCCGTGGTGTAGCATATGCCATGGTACTACTTCTTTTTTCTACTGCCGTGTACGTGCAATAACTGGCACCGTCGGATACATATCTTACGGTTATTGGGGTGTTCGACGACAATAGCCTCGTGGTGAGCTATAGACTAGTCTTTTTTTCACACGCATTACATCGACACATATCATCTCTCTCCCTCTTTCCTACGCACACACCTATTTCTCGGGACTTCTCGACGCACAATCTGTAGATCCCTAGGTCGATGCCATGCACATACACTTGTACCCTGAGTTTAGTACGTTATACAGGAAGAGAAGAGGTGCACGCACGCACTCGTCCTCTCTCACACATGCATCTGTAGCTATGAATTGTAGTGTTCTCAACCATCCGATTGGCTCTATCATAGGTTTCACGTTGCTCCTTGGCCTTGAGATTGAGAAGTTTAAAACGCGAAGGCTAAGATGGAGGCGCAAGGTTTTGGTTAATGTGCGGGCCGCACACGGCACCAACACGACATGAGCTTCGTCTGCCTGGTGCGCCTGCAGTCGGGTGACTTGTCCAAGTATAGACACAACCAGGCCCTCCTTGGTATCTGCGCCTCGACTTAGACTAGTCATAGTGTGGATTAACTTAGAGTAGTAACATGCATATGTTACTAGTCTATGTTACTACCTCCACAGTGGGTAGTAACATATCTGTTGTGTCATGCATCACTCCATTTATTAGGATGTAGACTCATCTTTTTTTGATATGTGTGATGTTACAGTAACTCGCTATGTTACCACATGCCTCTCTTTCTTCATTAATTACATGCCACATCATCTATTTTCTCTAGATAAGTATGATGTTATCACCTATGTTACTCCCACTATGACTAGCCTTATGCATAGAGAAATTAGGATCGGAGGGAGTACTACTAGTAGTAGTACTACTCTGATATGTCACGTCAACTCGCACTAGTATGCAACACTTCCTGAACAAACAAGCATATAAGTTGTTGTACTTACTTCTTATAAGTTGTTATACTTCTTACCGAAAGGATCTTTATATCCAACAGACACAAAATATTTGTTCAACTGTTGAAAGTTACTTTAACTGCTGATCGGATGTCGAAGTAATTGCTCCATCGCCACCAAAGCCCACCATCTCTTAAGCTAAAGTAGACCGAGATAACCCCTATATTAGCATATTACTAAGATAAACAGAAGGCACTGTAGAATCATTTAGGACGTGAGCTTGTCAATCGGAATGTGGAGGGACACCATCTTAGCCTCGCCCAATAGCTTGGGCGGACCTGTGAACAAGGTCAGCTCGTGCACGGCGACGTCGCCGGGATCCTTGCTGCTTGTCACCTTCATTTCCACCTTGACGGTGCCGGTCCTGCCTTCGGGCTCCCCCGGCGCGCCGTTCGCCCATAGCTTGTCCATGTAGTGCGGCAGTGGGAACGACCCCGCTCTGATGCAGATAATCGATATGGCGATAGGCGCGCCGATGTTGAGCACGCTGCCAACCAAGGAAAAATGCGTGGCCGTCCTCCTCCATGAACAGCAAGAGTCGTGGCTCTGACAGTGGCACTTGCAGCTGGAGCACCTTGTCGTACTGGATCCTGTGCATGGGCATGGGATGCACGGTGCTGATGTGGTGGGAGAGCGCCGGTGGTGGGCCTTCGTAGCCGCAGACGAGCTTGTGGTAAGTGACATAGAGCCCACAACCTTCATGCGGGCACTCCACCCTCGCCGAAGAGAGGACGTTGTCCACCGCCGTGTTCCTCACGTCGAAGCCACCGCCGCGGTCGCACTTCTGCACTGCCGCTGGTTCCCGGGGCACTCGACGCAGCAGTCCGCGCAGGCCAGGTGCCCTCCATTGCACTGCACAAATTAATCAAATAGCACATCAATCAAGAAACCTGCACCTTGCTCGATCAGCCGAACGGACGAGGTGTATTCCAACCTCATACATTGGAGGCTTCAAGGGGCAGAGGCACAAGGGGCAGTGGAACAAGGTGAGGTCCATCAAGACCATAGAGAACTCCATCGTCGGGTCCTGTTCCGTCTGCATGATCTCGCCCTCCTCGTGCACAACCATCTCTCGCTTTATTAGGGCTGGGGCATTACAAAGCTTTACCATCACATATTCATACTACTTCAAGGTGCATTAAATTGACACATGCAAGTATCAAAAGGAGATTCACGGCATGCATGCATGCGTTGTAATTAATCCATTGGTAAACGCAAATTATTGAAATATATCAAGTGAAGTGCTCTGATGTGTCGCGTCAACTCATACAAGACCGAGAAGTTTAATTACTACAACGCCCTCTCCCTTGCGCACTTGCCTTTTGCTGCATGAAAAGTGGGCCACCCACCAGTTAGGCCCACCTATCATACACGCAAAGGCAGGAGCAGTAAGTCAATGAAGTTGCGTCCCTCCCTTGCCCATGAGCGTGGTGGCTGGCAGGACTAGGAGAAGCTTTGTTCGCTACACACTCTCCCTCCCGCACGCGGTGGACATGCAGCAGTTCAATCGGTGTCAGATGGCCAGAAGCATACTGTAGTACTCCTCCACTTCAGTAGTACTCCATCATTGTTCGACTTCCTAAAGAGGCGAAGAGCCAAGCGCAGCCCAGACGCTCGTGTGGCAGTTTCATGTGTAGAGTAGTCTAGGATAGCGTGTACCATGCCTGTATGCTTAAAATCGTTGGGGTCGGCTCCATGCTTTTTTGATCAAATTAATCTTCTGGCCCTACCTATCATCCTGGTGATTGTAGTTTGCACGATCATCTCGTCAAGACAGGAATATATATTTTAATTTGTGGTGGGGTAAATGTTAGAGGTTGCAGCAAATGGAGTATTGTACACCGCTGGTATTTCAGCCAAGTTTAGGGGCAACCATGTGGGGCCAGTGCTATGATGTGTTGCGTCAACTTGTACAATGAGGAGAAGCTTGATTTTACTACTAAACACCTTCTCCCTCGCCCATGCGCGTGGTGGTCACAGAAGAGGACATGATTTTTTTAGGCTGGTCGTAAATCATGCATATGATACTAGTGTATGATATTACACGTTCGTAGTGCATAGTATCATATGTTAGTATTATCGATGCCTTCATTTATTAGCATGCATGACACATAGTAGCACAACATTTAGTATGATACGGTATCATGATATGATACTCAACCCTCTGTTTCTTCATTTACTTCTATGCCACCTCATCAAATTTTCCTAGTTGGCATGCATGATACTCCCTCCATTCCTAAATATTTGTCTTTTTAGATATTTCAAATGGACTACCCCATATGGATGTATATATACATATTTTAGAGTGTAGATTCACTCATTTTGCTCCCTATGTAGTCACTTGTTGAAATCTCTAGAAAGACAACAAGTGACTAGACTACACCGAGACGGAGTACATATGGAGCCCTGTAAACCAGAAAGGAGCATTTGCCTTTCTAGAGATTTCAACAAGTGACTAGACTACACCGAGATGGAGTACATATGGAGGAAAATGAGCAAATCTACACCGTAAATAAATACGTAGTTCTCTCGTTTTCCTCTCTGCCTTGGTCGTGGTGCACAATATTGAGTATACTAGAACTATCATCTTGAAATTTACAAAGTCACCATAGGCACCTCGTCGTCGACAGGGATGTCTCCTGACACGCGATAGACGTGAGCAGCAGTTGCCTCCATAGGTGCGTGAATGCCATTGCCAAGGAGGGAGAGGGTAGCGGTTCCCGAGACGTTGAACGGTCAATGATGCATCCTCAATTACATGCAGATGGAATTAATTGGAGAAGCAGAATAGAGCCAACACGATGTGAATGCAACAGAGTTTGGATTCTCAAATAAAGGCGCCCCACCACTCCAATCCATCTACTCCTACTCTCTGCGCAACACTGCTCACTCCAATCCAAGACCAAGTGACCAGAAGCCACAAGCACCTATGGAGGTGATGGACGCGAGTGGCAGTCGGCCGTGCCAAATCATCCAAGGCGCCGGCCTGTGGCCCCGCACCGTGTAGTGTTTCCAGACGGTGCTGGCGATAGCCGGCGTCGTAACCCTCGCTAACGCCGGCTTCACCTCTCGCATGGACGACATGATGGTCAACTCCATCCGCAAGTTCACCGCTGTCAAGAAGCGCGTGGACAACCTTGTCGTATTGCTCCAGCCCACGCGCCCAGCCTCCTCATTGCTTGCCACCCTCATCGGCCTCCATGCTGACAAACTCTTTCAAGCCCTGGTGGCCCTGCAGGTGCCGGAGGTCGCAACAAAGAATGTGCACCTTGAGGCCGCGCTCGCCACACAGCGCCTCGCCATGCAAGAAACCGTCGACCTACACATCCACGTCTACAAGGAAATCGTCTACATAGGCCACTACAAGGCCAGCGAGGACAGGAAGATGTTGGCCTTCTTCCAGCGGCTGGAATCTTTGGATGCCATTGTTCAGAAGCACGTCAACCTGTCCACGAAAGCCGCTGCTACTTAGCCGCCGTTCCTTGGGCCGGTGCCTTGAGTCGAGGAGGTGATGTCGTCGATGGATGCATCTCTTCTTCTTGCCTCCTGTAACCAGCACTGCATCACCTCATGGCCTTAATGTTTTATTAGTATAGTACTCCCTTCGTGGAGTAGTACTGTACATGCTACAGTCTGGACCGTAGCACATTGTTTTTTATGGCCATATCAGCACATTGTTTTCTACTGCTGGTTCACTGGGCTGCCGCGGTTCGCACTCCTCCGACGTGACTAGTATATACCGCATGATTCTTTGCTCCTTCTTACTACTACGTACTTCACCGACATGTGGGAGAGCCAGCATCCGGATCGACGTGTCATGCACCAGATTAGAGTGGGAACGGAAGGGGCGCATCACCCCGGTCGTACCGCCAGTAATTCATGACTATAATGAGTAGTCATATCACAAGTCTTTCCAGCAGTAACGCGTCGTCAAATCGCACAGCCCGACCTTTCCAGCAGTAAGTAAGTTAAATCCGCTACTCCCTCACCCTCCTCGCCTATCTGTCAAACTGCCTACGTGAAAACTGCCGCGCGTACTGCCCGGGAAAAGCCCTTCCCTCAACTTTTAACTACACGAAAATAGTTCGAGCTTGTTCGTTCTATATAAATACTACTAGTACTGCATGTTTATTCACCCGTGGGGTTGTTCAATGAATGGAGGGCTCGGTCCCTTCGGCTGGTTTGTGTAGAGGACAAGATGCATCGTTCACGCGGTCATCATCGACGAGGGAGGAAACCCACAGCTACCGGAGGGGCCCGATCCTCTGCCCATGCCGTTCTCTCTGACACAGTGCCGGCTCGGGAGGTCCTCCGACCCTTCTTCCTCCCTACCGTATTGTTCGCAGATCCGACCTGCCACCGCCGACATCCCGACGACCCTCAGGTATAAGTTCTTCGAAAGGGGCCTTGCTCTACTGCCCCAGCTCCCCACGTGTCTGCATGTGCATCTTTTTCTACTCCCATCAGCTCTTCCAAAGCCACCTAAATTTTAGTATTATTAGAGGTAAAGCTACTTCATGCATTCGAATCTAGGACTTGGTTCAAACAACAAAGAAAGGGGGGAAAGTTGTAGCATGAATCTAGGACTTGATCAAAAAGGAAATAATATGGTGAAAGTAGTAGAGACCGGATACCCAACCAGTCTCTTGGTTGAAAAGGGAAATAAGGGGAAAACGCAGTACAAACTGGATAAGTAACAAATCTATTATTGGTTGAAAAAATGATAGAAAGTGGTGGCTGGTGGACAAGTCAACAGAGTATGTCCAGGATTAGATTTGTTGCGCTCACATAGTAAAAGGTCTCCAAGATTAGAATTGCTGCCCTCACATAGTAAAAGGTCTCCAGGATTAGATTTGCTGCCCTCACATAGTAAAAGGTCTCCAGGATTAGATTTTCTGCCCTCACATAGTAAAAGGTCTCGAGGATTAGATTTGCCGCCCTCACATAGTAAAAGGTCTCCAGGATTAGATTTGCTGCCCTCACAGAGCATGAATAAACTTGACATCACAATTTATGCCTCCTTGTAGGTACATTGTGATGATGGGTCCACTGTCACATGTCCTTATACCAACCTTTTGCTGTTATTAATGTAAGGGCACATGTAAAATGAAGTGATCACACTGTTACCTTAAGGACATGTCTAACCAGTGTTATTGTTAATATAATGCCTCCAGTGATATGATGCAATTAAACTGTGTTAGAAATGGTACTTCTGCTGTTTTCCCTAGTATGATAAGTAAGTTGCTCCTTTATGCTGCTGAGTGTCCTGGTGTCCCCACGGTCCCATGCCATTAAACCAACTCTTTAGCTGTTGTTGATTTACTGTATCTGGTAAACAAGCAATGACACCATTAAAGTAATCCCATATTTGACGAATGTCATTGTTGATCGTAATGCTTCCAGTAACATGAAGCATTGCTGACATTTTAAAATTTCTATTTTCTTTGCGTGATTGCCATGAACATAATTAAGATGCTTCTTTTCATTTCATGTATGTTTCGTATATTCTTATTGACCAGCAACTGTTTAGTTTCTATCTTTTTGTGTAGATAGGGATATCCATTTCACCTTGTTGCTATCATGACCTTTTGGTGAACTGCACAAAACACTTTTTTTTGAATGGGTGTCTTGTGCAGTTCAACTAAAATGTCACGTGGGCAACATCTCTCAAATTTGGTGGAACTGCATGAAATGGTGATTGGAGTTTCCAAAATCTCTGTCAAATTCTGCTAGTAATCTCGTGCAACATTTTATTAGCCTTTGCAAGATAAGCCGTCACTATCACCACAATGGAACTTTATTTCAGTGGAACTGCACAAAAGGATAAGCAAATTATAGTTGCACCTTACATGAGCCGGACATCCAACCTTAATGTTCCTCAATTTTAGTGCAACTACTAAAGAAGAACCTGCCAGCTCATGAGAGCAAGTACTTCTTGCTAGCTTGATGATCCAATCTTTGCTTCATTTCAGATGAACTGCAGAAAAAGGCGCATGAATTGAATCATGGAACTCCGGGCAAGCTTCACCCGAGTGGAGCTAGAGGTTGAGTTCATGGACTGCCATTATTATAGTAATCATGCTGTTCTTATTTGTGCTGCGCAAACAAGAATAATCAAGTATAGATGTTGTGACAGTCAAGAGCATTCGCCAAGTTCTTCGATTGTATGACACGGCTAGCCAAGATGGATTTAATCCTGATATTCACTTTATCAAAAGGCTCTAATGGGTTGGTTCTGAATCTTGCAAGCTGGGAATCAATGTGATGTGTAGTCATCTTTGTTGTACTTATTATTTGAATCTTATTTGTTGGTTCTGAATCTTGCAAGCTGGGAATCAATGAGATGTGTAGGCATCTTTGTTGTACTTATTATTTGGATCTTATTTGTTGGTTCTAAATCTTGCAAGCTAGGAAACATGGCATGATGATGCAAAGGACAACAACCATAACAAACAGTTCAAGCTTGGTAGTATTATCTGTGTGAAAGTGCGACAAATGTGCTCATCGTGTGCGTCTTGAGAATAATAATTCCAATTGTTGTGCATGTTGATCCTGTGGCACTGATAGAACGAGCCAATGCATTTCTTGTTTTAAGTATACATTTCTATGAAAGCTAATTAAATTTAAGTAAAATGACCACTAACTCTTGTTATTACAGTACCAATATAGACCGGCTCGTGAACCAACATGTGGCCGGAGTAGGTTTCTTAATGGAGGCGTTTGAATGCACCGAGGGTGCATCCATCTTCTGTCGGGCGTGCAGCGGGCAAGGGAGGGGTAGTAGATGTTGTTGCTTGTACACACTCAGTTTACTGTTGAATCCAGTTCCCCAAGAGCTGAAAAACGAACTGCTGTCGCTGCCTACCCACTCGTTCACTTGAAGAGACTCCAATGGCGATCCGAGGGGTGAGCCTGCTGGATATGGACTTCAGCAAGGAGTTCCCCTTTGAGTTTGCCGTTCAGTCCTATGGCTGCACCAAGTTGAATGTGATGTACACCAACGATGCGAACTCGGTGAAGCTCTGCCTCGCCGAGTTCAAGTAGTACCTATAAGACAAGAAAGCACAAGGTCGCAGGACTAGAGCTTGTGCCCATCCATTCGTCTCCTGACAGGGACCAGCGGATCGTCGTCGCCCAGGTATGTGTGCGGGATGAGGTTCTCGTGTCCCACTTCTGTAGGGCCATCAGAGGTTCTGGAGCATTCGCTCGTTTCATCGGCCGTGCCGACTACACCTTCGCTATGGTGGAGAGAAGGAAGAACGCGATGATTCGGCCATCTGGTGCAACAAGCTTGTCGAAGAAATACAAGATCATCGACAACGGTTAGGAGAAGGACTCTGTGGTTAACCTCGCTAAGACCATCATCGAGACCTGGTACGCCAACATGAAAGAAGACAACGATACCAAAGGACCTGAACACATGGGAGGTACCTCTGAATCTAGCCTACATAACCTTCGCGGCCAAGGACGCATACACATGCTACGCCATGTACATGCGGATCTTGGACATGAGGGTGTATCTACTTCCCGTAACCGACGAGTACACGGACAGCGGTAGCGTCATGATCAAGCGTGCCAGGAAGGTCTAGATGTTGTACTTTATCTGTTTATAAGCACCTTTATCATCTAAGTGTTTCATGCATTAGCCTATGTGTAGTAATTATCTGTTTTTTCCGAAATATTTCTTTTAAGAACACATTAACATGTTTGCTATTTTTAGTGGCTATTTGCTTATGTATATAACTAGTTCACTTGTCCGTTTCAAAAAAAACTAGTTCACTCGGCTGCCGTGCTTTGAATCTCCTTCCTCCCAACATATTCCCCTTCTCATGTGGACCCAGCAAGTCTCGTACATAGACATATGGGACCAACCACCTATCCATTTGTATTTCTTTATTTTGTTCAATCTTTCGTCCTCTTCCTATACAGCGGCTGGTCATCATAGACTATGGCGTTGGCCAGGCCATCCCTCTACTCCCACACATTGTCCGGCGGCGGCAGCTCCACTGGCCCACCCTGCACCCGAACAAGTCAATCCTTGTACTCCCCTCCGCCCGCATCTTCCCCCGCTCTGGTTCGTTTGGTCCGAGGTCTCGACGTCGTCCTCTGCCTTGGTGGTCTCACCGCGGCGCCGCCGTCTGTCATTCCCAACATGGTCAGCAAAACAAGAGGAATCAGGATACAACTGATCGTCGAGAGGCTGACAGTCCTGGGCCCACCAGGTCCATGGCCTAGGTTTTGTTGTTTAACATGGGCAGCCCAAGACATGTTTCAACATTTTTTGGATCCAGTAGGTATCAAGCGGCCTGTAGGCCTCCCAGCCTAGCTTGTCTATAACATTAGCAGCCCAAGTTATGTTTATTTTTTCAAGACGATGCACAACTCAATTCTATTTTTTATAAGAATGCAAAACAGAACCTATGTTTTGTATAAGAATGCAAAACTGAACCTATATTTATATCTTATTTTACTACATATATATAGTAGAAACAACATAAGGTTCCGTTAAACTTGGCGTTCGTCCAACCATTTTATAGACCATCCCACTTCCTTTATTTTTTGTTTTCATTAATCCTATATCTGAATTTTCTCCCACTTTATTTTTTGATGTAAACTGAGTTTTCTCCCAGTACTTTTCCCAAGAACCAACTCAACTGTCCCACGTCTAGCCTAAAAAATAATAATGCCAAACGTCCTATTAACTCATAAAATTAAAATGATATTTTATTTCGTAAATTGAAAGTTCTTACAAAATAATAATAATAATTGTTTATATATAACTTGGCAAGTTAACTCCTAGTGATTGCGTACATAAGCTTGCAAAGATTTTACTGACCAAGGCAGTAATAGACGCGCAATCATGTGTTTATGTTTTTATAACATTTCTCCGTCCAGCCCAACATGATATTTTCACCCAGCCCAGCAAGTCCGAGGATTTCGAGAAAAATGGAAATGGGCTTTAAATTCTACCATATATATAAACGGGCTGCATAGATGCTACCTCATTGTTTCACCCAGCCCACCAAATGGACTAAAAAGACAAATGGACTAGCTGACATGTGGGCTAGTAGGTCGAAGCCTAAGAAAGGGTTTGATCTACATCCAACGGCCGACATTCTTCTTCAATCTCTCGTCTTCTTCCCCCAGCGTTGTCGGGACCACCTGCTCTAGCCTCCGGCATCCAGCGGCGTTGTTTTGCGTGCCTCAGCGAAACGCTACCCCGCCGATGGCTAGGCCATCGCTCCACTCTGCACCTCCTGTTATTCTCTGCCGAGTGTAGGCCCACCCCGCACCCGAACCAGTCAAGTTTCCCACTCCTCTCCGTCTGCGACTCCACTGCCGCGTCTTCCCCATCTCCGGGTCGTTCTAGTCTGGGGCCTCGCCGTCGTCCACCACCTCGCTGCGCTCAGCGCGGCGTTGTCAACAAACGAGAGTCATCAGAAGAGGACTATACGTGGAGAGCCTGCGGCTGGGACCCACGAGGTCCATGGTCGCACGCAAGGAAAGTTCCTCCTTATTAAGCTATTTCCTCCCCCTGATAGCTGGGACCCACCGGCTGTATCTTCGCACGGAAGGAAGTGCCTCCTTGTTATGTGAAAAAACCATTCCTCTTGATGACAGCTGGGACCCGACAGATTTGGTGACTGACTTGTGGGCCTACTAAGCAGACGTGTACGCAGGGAATTGTCAATAATCAACAAATGATTCTAGCAGCTGGACCATTGGATGTTAATCCAACAGTCGTGCTCCTTCTTCAACCTCTGTTCTTGCTCCTGTCTCCCATGGGAGGCAGTGCTGCCGCGCACCCGAACCAATCAAGTTTGCCACTCCTCTCCATCTGCGACTCCTCTGCCGCGTCTTCCCCATCTCCGCGTCGTTCCAGTCTGGGGCCTCGCTATTGTCCACCAGCCTTAGTGTGCTCGGCATGGTGTGGTCAACAACTGAGAGTCATCAGAAGATGACTGTACGTGAGAGGCTGTCAGTGGGGACGCACCATGCCCATGGACGCATGCATGCAACTGCATCCTTTCGATCATGAAAAATAATGTTTTCTCCCCCTGACTGCTAGGACCCACCAGCTACATCTTCGCAAGCAAGGAAGTGTGTCCTTATTACGGGCAAAAAATATCCCCCCTGACAGCTGGGACCCAGCAGCTATATCTTCGCATGCAAGGAAGTGCGTCCTTATCCTCCCTGACAGCTGGGACCCACCCGGTCGAAGCGTACGTACCGTTGTTTGTCTTGTTGAAACGTGTACGTACATACTGGTCGATCGGTCTCTCTGCACGTATGAACCGTGGCCGAGTAAGTAGCGGCACATGTCATAGTAGAGCCCCCCATGTAGCAGTTCAGGCTGTCCCGTCTAAACCGTGTACACGTACATACAGCCTCGTGCCAAAAAACAGCCATATACGTACATACGAGCGGGGTCTCAAACGCCTACTCGCGCATAAGTATGACCAGGGCTCGTGTACCTGGCTAGGTCGAAACAGAGAAGCTGCGCCGTCGTCGTGTTCATGGGGAGGCAACGGAATGTGTCATGTTCATTGGGAGGCAATGGAACGTGTGCTGTTCATCGGGAGCCAACCGGCTTGGACGGAACAACCGATGGAAACAAGGCGTGCCGTACCGCAGAACGGAGGAAACAGCCTTGTGTTCGACCGGCCACGATCGAAACGGGATCCTGTTCATCGGGAGGGGTCTGGCGTACTGCAAAACAGAGGAAACGGACCTCCTATGGTCGAAAGGGGGTCCTGTTGATCGGGAGGGGTATGGCGTACCGCAAAATGGAGGAAACGGACTTGTGTTGGAGTGCTACGGTCAAAACGGGGGCCATGTTCATTGGGAGGGGTGTGGCATACCGCAAAACGGGACTCCACGGGATACTGTTCATCTCCACCGTCGACTGCCTCCACAGGCTATTGTTCATCCACCGTCGACCTCCTCCAGCCTCCACCTACGACTGTTCATCCACGGGGTCCTGTTCATCCAGCCTCCACCACGCGCTCCTTCACCAGCTACTGTTCAACCATCCCTCTCCACGGGGTCCTATTCAACAACCCCTCCACGTGCTACTGTTCATCCAGCCCTCCACCGGCTACTGTTCAACCAGCCCTCCACGGGGTCCTATTCATCCAGCCTTCCACGGGGTCCTGCTCATCCACCCTCCACGGGGTCATGTTCATCCACCGGCTCGATCGATTGGGGTATTGTTCATCCAGTGGCAACGGCCTCTACTACCACGGGGTCCGGTTCATCTAACCCGGTGGGAACTGTTCATCCAACCCCCCCCCCAACAATGCTCACTGTTCATCCAGAGGCAGCATTGATCGGCTTTAGTTAGTAACAGTAGTGAAGGAATCACTCGGGTTCAGTTAACAACAAAGAATCGATCAATCGCTCGGGTTCAGTAACGCGTAGCCTGCAGTGCAATCGCTCGGGTTCAGTTAGATCCCAACGCCTCGCTTGGGTTCAGTTAGAGCCCAACGCCTCACACTCACGCGCATACGTACGAGAGAAACACGCATCGCTCGGCCCCCGACCACCCACCGTAACCGGGAACTCCTCGTTATTTCCCTTGCCCTCGCGTCTACAACGGTTTTTTCCGTCATGGACGACCAAAGAATGTCATGCTGCTACATCTCTGGCCCGCCTAGGACGAAAAGCCCATTTTCTGTCATGATTTTTGTCATAGAAGTAGGAACCCACCACATCTATGATGATACTGGGTTTTTTCACAATTATCGTCATAGAAGTGTCATAAGTATGACAGAAAAAAATTCATTCGAACCAAATTGTCATGGATGTGTCTTTTTTTGTAGTGACACTTCGTCAAAACAATCATGATAGAATATGACAATAGTGGTATCCCGCGAGCCTTTTCTGGGACCACAAAACATAAATGCAGAGCACCTCCAAAGTTCAAGCAGCGACTAAACATTGTAATTCATGGTAGAAAAGATCTAGTCATGATGCATCCAACATTAACTATACACAATGCATGAGGATGACAATAGTGCTCTCAGATCTGGCGCATATTTGAGAAGGTGATGACTCGACATAAAAGTAAATGGATAGTCCCTTCGTAGAGGGAAGCAGGGATTTGCAGAGGTGCCAGAGCTCAAAATTTTAAAATGGAGGTAAATGAAATTTGGGAAATGCACCCTTCCTGTTTACTTCATGACCGAAAGTTATCAATATCTTCCATGCTAAACACATTAGTGGCAGTTCCCAAGCAATAAAAGAAAAGGGTTACTCCCCTCCACCAACAAACACACTCCAGGCTAGCTGAATCCACGGGTACCGTCCATACCAACATTAGTTCTGGGGGAGTTTTGTTTAATTATTTGCAATTTTTTAATCTGGGACTGGGCATCCCTATTACCGCGCCTCTCGTGCAAGGACGAGTGAATAAACACTCATCATGAGAATAACCCGCTTAGCATGGAAGATACCGACTACCCCTTGTCGCTCTATGAACAATCCAGGCACACAAAAAAGAGGTTTATTAGAAGTTTTTAGAGGTGGCACATGCCAATTTACTTAGAATGGCAGGGTAATACTGCATATAGGTCGATATGGTGGACTCATCTAGAATAACTTGGGTTTTAGGATTTTGATGCACAAGCAGTATTTCTTCTTAGTACAGGCGAAGGCTAGCAAATAGGTTGTGAAGTGGCCAGCTAGAGAGCGAAAACGGTCATGAACATGCATTCTGAATAATGAACATTGGATACTAGCATGAGTAGGATATGGCCACCATGAACATAAATATCATAGAGGCTATGTTGGTTTTGATTCAACTACATGCATAAACATGTGCAAAGTCAAGCCACTTAAAACATTCAGAGGAGGATACCATATCATCATACTACATCAAAAACACTTTAACGCAATGTTGACATCCAAGATAAATCATTATCCACTCCTAGCTACTTAAGCATGGCATGAAGAACTATAATCTCTAAATGTCGTTGCAAACATGTTTGATCATAATAGGATGAATCATGGATACTAGGTTAATCAAATTTACAAAAATAGAACAAGTTGAATTCATACACGTTTCTCTCTGCCACAACCAGTTCATCAAATATCGTCATTATTGCCTTTCACTTGCACGATCGAATGATATGAAAATAATAATAGTGCAAGAGTGGCATGGACTAAGCTAGAATCTGCAAATGTTTTGTTTAACAGGGGAAGACAAGGTAATGTGGTCTCTTTTATTAGATCAGTAATAATAATAATGCATATGAGAGCCACTCTACATTTTCATCATGGTCTTCTCCTTGGTATAACTCAATAAAAAAAGTTCAGAGAAACACACTGAAATATTTTTGTAGTTTTTTGTTTTTCCTGAAGAAGGCTAATTAAAAGGAAGAAAAAAAAATAAGAAAAACTATTTACACAGGAGAGCTCCCAACAACCAAGAAGAAGAATCAAGAAATCCTTTTGGGTTTTCTTTTAATACTACAACTAATTAAACTAGGAAGCAAAGCTGAAAAGAAGAAAGAAATATTTTTGGGTCTTCTCAAAGTTTTTCAAACACACAAGAAGAAAGCGAGAAAAATAAATCTAACATGGATAATACAATGAAAAAGTAAAAACACCGACAAATGGAATGAAATGTGTGAGCATGAATAGTCCATGGAAACACGTACTCCCCCAAGCTTAGGCTTTTGGCCTAGCTTGGTAATCACAATCCGTAGTAGCCATCCGGCCCCATCTCGAAGTGTTGTGGAGAAGGCACCTGAGCGTCCCACTCCCGAGGCTCCTCCTATGCCACCGCCTGAGCGTTCCGGTCGGAAATGATGTCATCTGACATGATCATGTATCCGCCCCTGGCAATAGAATCAAACAAAGTAGGTGCAGACAACAAAATAATTTCAAGGGTATCCACACTGAAAACCAGGTTGTAAGGAATATTATTAATAGTGTCCTCGCCATCAATAAACTGATGAGCTTCCATCGCCTGGCAATCTAGGTAAACCTTGGGAAAACGATGATCATGTTGGCGTATCTGAACATTAAAATGACTTGCTAAGTGTCGTGGAATTGTCACGGCAAATGTCCTAGTGAAAGGACTTAATCATGGAACCATCGCAACTAGGAAGCTTAAAGGGTTCAAACGGGATAAAGGACACGCGGAGTTATACTAGTTCGGCCCCTTGCGGTGAAGGTAAAGGCCTAGTCCAGTTTGAGGTGATATTGCTAGGGTTTTGATGACCAGGGAGCTAATACGCTTAACCTGGCTCTTGATCTCTTGTTTCTTGCCCTAAGCCGCCGCCGGGTCGTCCCCTTATATACACGGGTTGACGCCCTGCGGCCTGCAGAGTCCCGGCCGGCTCATACAACGTGTTCGGCTAGGTGACGTATCTTACATGCCTTACATTACAAGTCCATTCATACATGGCGGTTTACACTTATGGGCTTTAAGCCGCCTCTGGGCTTGAGCCTATCATAAGCCTAACTGTGAACCGCCACCTTGTATACTCGTGGGCTTCATATAGGTGAATCGCCATTGTGGTTGACCCGGCCCCTCCTGGGTGGGTCATATCTGGTAGTCATATCCCCAACATTAGGCCCCCGGTTGATTTGAACTTCGTTCATGTCAATCTTCAACACTTAGAAAAAATCCATATACAACTGCTGTGAAAACCTTATAACCCGCCGTGACATCATCTCCAAGAATTTTGGAAACCCACCACGACGTCATCTTAATGGATCTTTGTCTTAAATGTCTTTCCGAAAATCGAGGTGTCCAATTAGCTGGATAATCATCATTTTGGCCTCCTCGTATTTTGCGCCTGCCTATCGCCCCTTTCCTTATAAATAGAATCCGAAGCCATCTCACATTTTTCTCCTTCTTCCTTCTCTCGCAACCCCTCTACCGCTTGAGCTCTACCGCCGCCGCAGAGCACCTCGTCTTCATCAACCTCGGGCGCTGCATTAACCTGAGTCGATCCAGATAACGACGGCGACCCTCCGCAGCAGCTCTACAGCTGTAAGTTTCTGCCTTTTCATGCCTTAGATCCACACTAGGGTTTGCGAGCTTCTTCATGTTCTTCATAGTTCATCATAGTTCGTCGTAGTTCACCCTCCAGGCTATACCACGAGCCTCTTTGATCCGAGAACGGCGTTAAACCAATGCTGTAGTGATAACCCACAAGTATAGGGGATCGCAACAGTTTTCGATAAGTAAGAGTGTCGAACCCAAAATGGAGCTAAAGGTAGAAAAAATATTCCCTCAAGTCTACCGACCACCAATACAACTCTACGCACGCTTGACGTTCGCTTTACCTAGAACAAGTATGAAACTAGAAGTACTTTGTAGGTGTTGTTGGATAGGTTTGCAAGGTAATAAAGAGTACGTAAATAAAAAGTAGGGGCTGTTTAGATAAAGAAACAATAAATTAAATATAGCGAGTGTGGAAAAGTGGTGGTAGGAGTTGCGAAATTGCCCCTAAGCAATTGACTACTTTACTAGACTGATAGCAAGTATTATGTGGGAGAGGCCACTGCTAGCATGTCATCCCTGACTTGGAATTCTATGCACTTATGACTGGAACTATTAGCAAGCATCCGCAACTACTAATGTTCATTAAGGTAAAACCCAACCATAGCATTAAGATATATTGGTCCCCCTTCAATCCCGTATGCATCAATTTCTATGCTAGGTTGAAGCTTATGTCACTCTTACCCTCCAATACATAGTCCTATCAACATACAACTAACCCTATGGTGTGATCCATGCGCGCGCTCATATGATGGGCACCAAAGGATAGCAACATAACCACAAGCAAATTAAATCAATCATAGCAATTCATCAATCACCGATAGGACAACGAAGATCTACCCAGATATCATAGGATGGCAACACATCATTGGATAATAATATGAAGCATAAAGCACCATGTTCAAGTAGAGGGTACAGCGGGTTGCGGGAGAGTGGACCGCTATAGATAGAGGGGGGAAGGTGATGGAGATGTTGGTGAAGATGGAGGAGGTGTTGGTGAAGATCGCGGTGATGATGATGATGGCCACGGTGGCGTTTCGGCGCCACCGGAGGAGAGGGGGAGAGGGGCCCCCTTCTTCCTCTTCTTCCTTGACCTCCTCCCTAGATGGGAGAAGGGTTTCCCCTCTGGTCCAACTTGCTTTCTCATGAAGACCTCGGGCATTTGAGGAAGCCCATCGTCGGAATATACAAGCCAAGTTCTATAATGAAAATTCCCACTAGTATATGAAAGTGATAACTCAAGAGACTCTCTATATGAAGAACATGGTGCTACTTTGAAGCACAAATGTGGAAAAAGGAGAGTAGCACTGCCCCTTCTCTCTTTTTCTCTCATTTTTTTGTTTTTATTTTTTTATTTTTTTTGGTGGGCTTCTTTGGCCTCTTTTTTTATTTGGGCTTCTTTGGCCTCTTTTATTTATTTTTAAAGTCCGGAGTCTCATCCCGACTTGTGGGGGAACCATAGTATCCATCATCCTTTCCTCACTTGGGCAATGCTCTAGTAATGATGATCATCACACTTTTATTTACATACAACTCAATATTACAACTCGATACTAGAACAAAGTATGACTCTATATGGATGCCTCCGGGGGTGTACCGGGATGTGCAATGATCTAGCGTAGCAATGATATCAAAAATGGACAAGCCATGAAAACATCATGCTAGCTATCTTACGATCATGCAAAGCAATATGACAATGAATGCTCAAGTCATGTATATGATGATGATGGAGGTTGCATGGCAATATATCTCGGAATGGCTATGGAAATGCCATGATAGGTAGGTATGGTGGCTGTTTTGAGGAAGGTATATGGTGGGTTTATGGTACCGGCGAAAGTTGCACGATACTAGAGAGGCTAGCAATGATGGAAGGGTGAGAGTGCGTATAATCCATGGACTCAACATTAGTCATAAAGAACTCACATACTTATTGCAAAAGTCTATTAGCTATCGAAACAAAGTACTACACGCATGCTCCTAGGGGGATAGATTGGTAGGAAAAGACCATCGCTCGTCCCCGACTGCCACTCATAAGGAAGACAATCAATAAATAAATCATGCTCTGACTTCATCACATAATGGTTCACCATACGTGCATGCTACGGGAATCACAAACCTCAACACAAGTATTTCTACTAATCCACAACTACCCACTAGCATGACTCTAATATCACCATCTTTATATCGCAAAACTATTGCAAGGAATCAAACATATCATATTCAGTGATCTACAAGTTTTATGTAGGATTTTATGACTAACCATGTGAATGACCAGTTCCTTTCATCTCCCTAAATAGATATAAGTGAAGCAAGAGAGCTTAATTCCTTCTACAAAAGATATGCCCGTGCTCTAACAAATCTATGTGAAGCAAAAGAGCATTCTACAAATGGCGGTTTTCTATGTAAAGAGAAACAGGCAATCCAAACTTCAAATGATATAAGCGAAGCACATGAAGCTTTCTATAAAGCCATACTCAAAAGATATAAGTGAAGTGCAATGAGAATTCTATAAATCAACCAAGGACTATCTCATACCAGCATGGTGCATAAAAGAAAAATGAAAACTAAAAGAAAAAGACACTCCAAGATTGCACATAACAGATGAACGAAACGAATCCGAAAACATACCGGTACTTGTTGAAGAAAGAGGGGATGCCTTCCGGCGTATCGCCAAGCTTAGATGCTTGAGTATCCTTGAATATTTACTTGGGGTGCCTCGGGCGTCCCCAAGCTTTAGCTCTTGCCTCTCTTCCTTCTTCTCACATCGAGACCTTCTCGATCATCGAACACTTCATCCACACAAAACATCAACAGAAAACTCGGTAAGATCCATTAGTATAATAAAGCAAATCACTACTCTAAGTACTGTTGCAAACCAATTAATATTTTGTTTTTGCATTGTGTCTACTGTAATATAACTTTTTCATGGCTTAATCCACTAATATAAATTGATAGTTTCATCAAAACAAGCAAACTATGCATCAAAAACTGAATCTGTGTAAAACAGAACAGTCTGTAATAATCTGAACATTAACCATACTTCTGATACTTGAAACATGCTGCCAAAATTAGGAAACATAAACAATTTGTATATAAAGACAGTGCAAAAAGAATCAGAACCATTTGACATTCCAGCTAAAAATGTAAAATCACGCACAACAGCCAAAGTTTCTGTCCTGCACCGCACATTATTTTTATAATACAATGGAATTGTACAAGAAAATAATTATTTTTGTTGAAAAGTTTCTGTAATCAAGATTCACAAAGTTTCAGTGAGCATGAACAAAGTTCAAGGCTAGCTCCCACTTCAACAATGCTTGTCTTTCTCACTTTCGCTTTCCTTTTTGAAAAAGTTTTGGGTTCCCCTCTTTATTTTTGTTGTTTGTAAATTATATAAAAGCACTCAACAGAAATAAATGACTCTCTAAATCTTCCGGGTTGTCTCCCTGGCAGATATTTCTTTAAATCCATTAAGCTAGGCATATAGTTCTCAAGTAATGGATCCACCCGGATCCCAAGGTGTATCAAAGCCAATATTAATTAACAATGATTTGTAATTTAGTAGTGAGCACAAAGTAACATATATCATATAACAACGAAGTCTAACTCTCTTCCTATGCATCGGCATGTCATAAAAGAACAATTCATGCACACAAAGTAAAGGCCAATGCATAGTATAAACAGTTTCTTGCAATTTTATCATATTGGAAACATACAGAGGTGGAGATATAGTTCCTCTCTCATAATAATTGCAAGTAGGAGAAGCAAGCACATGCATATTATATTCATCAAAATCATCATGTGCAACGGTAAAAGGCAACCCATCAATATACTCATTAATAAGAGCAAACTTCTCTGATATAGTGTAGTTTGGAGAATTCAAAAAGATAATAGGACTATCATGTGTGGGTGCAATAGCAACAATTTCATGTTTAACATAAGGAACTATAGCAAGTTCATCTCCATAAGCATAATTCATATTGGCATCTTGGCCACAAGCATAGCAAGCATCATCAAAAATGGATATTTCAAAAGAATCAACGGGATCATCACAATCATCATAGCAATCATCCTCCGGTAAGCATGAAGGGAAATTAAACAATGTATGAGTTGAAGAGTTACTCTCATTACAAGGTGGGCACGGGTAGCTAATCCGCTCTTACTCCTTTTGTACTTCGCTCTCCTCATCATCTTTTTCATCCAATGAGCTCACAGTTTCATCAATTTCTTCTTCCATAGACTCCTGCAAAATATTAATCTCTTCTTGGGCAGTGGAGTAGTCCTCAGTATATGGTTCAACATAGGCATTAGAAGCATAATTATCATAGCAATATTTAAGTATGGCAAAATTTTCAGATTTGTAAAGAGTAGCATCATACTTTTCAATCAAAGAAGCAATTTCGTAAGCACCCTTAAAAGCAACAAATTCTTCAATTTGTTGAACATCATAGTAACTATAAACACCCTTAGCATACAAAGATACAATTCCATTATCACTAAACACACATTGATAGCGAAGGTGTTTCTTAGGGTTTTCAGAACCAAAAGTAAAATCATATATTTCACATAAATTCCAAGCATAGCATTGCAAACGATGAATTTGACCCAGTAAAATTTCCCCCTTTTCAGATATTCGGTGTCGCACAGAACAAGCATGCTCATCTAAAGATTTGCCCTCAACTAAGCTAGTAGGGGTTTCAGCATGAGCACATATGGATAGAAGATGATCCAAGTAATAAGCTTCAGCAGTGTGATAGATTTTGAGTGGTTCTTCAACCACTGGTTCAATAGGTACAACTAATTTTTTTGGTATTTTGTGTTTCCTACCCATAACTAAAGATAGAAAAAAACTAAGAACAACAAATAAAAATTACTTAGTGATAAAGCAAACAAGCACACACGAGAATATTCACCCATGCTATTGCTCCCCGGCAACGGCGCCTGAAAAAGGTCTTGATAACCCACAAGTATAGGGGATCGCAACGGTTTTCGATAAGTAAGAGTGTCGAACCCAACGAGGAGCTAAAGGTAGAACAAATATTCCCTCAAGTTCTATCGACCACCGATACAACTCTACGCACGCTTGACGTTCGCTTTACCTAGAACAAGTATGAAACTAGAAGTACTTTGTAGGTGTTGTTGGATAGGTTTGTAAGGTAATAAAGAGTACGTAAATAAAAAGTAGGGGCTGTTTAGATAAAGAAACAATAAAGTAAAGAAACAATAAAGTAAATATAGCGAGTGTGGAAAAGTGGTGGTAGGAGTTGCGAAATTGCCCCTAAGCAATTGACTACTTTACTAGACCGATAGCAAGTATTATGTGGGAGAGGCCACTGCGAGCATGTCATCCCTGACTTGGAATTCTATGCACTTATGATTGGAACTATTAGCAAGCATCCGCAAATACTAATGTTCATTAAGGTAAAACCCAACCATAGCATTAAGATATATTGGTCCCCCCTTCAATCCCGTATGCATCAAGTTCTATGCTAGGTTGAAGCTTCTGTCACTCTTGCCCTACAATACATAGTCCTATCAACATACAACTAACCTTAGGGTGTGATCCACGCGCGCAATCATATGATGGGCACCAAAGGACAGCAACATAACCACAAGCAAATTAAATCAATCATAGCAATTCATCAACCACCGATAAGACAACGAAAATCTACTCAGACATCATAGGATGGCAACACATCATTGGATAATAATATGAAGCATAAAGCACCATGCTCAAGTAGAGGGTACAACGGGTTGTGGGAGAGTGGACCGCTGTAGATAGAGGGGGGAAGGTGATGGAGATGTTGGTTAAGATGGCGGAGGTGTTGGTTTAGATCGCGGTGATGATGATGGCCCCTGGTGGCACTCCGTTGCCACCGGAAGCGAGGGGGAGAGAGCCCCCCTCCTTCTTCTTCCTTGACCTCCTCCCTAGATGGGAGAAGGGTTTCCTCTCTGGTCCATGGCCTCCATGGCACGGGAGGGGCGAGAGCCCCTCCGAGATAGGATCTGTCTCTCTCTGTTTCTACTTTACCAGATTCTTCCCTTTCACCGTTTCTTATATTCCTGGAGATCCGTAACTCCGATTGGGCTGAAATTTTAACACGATCTCTATCCGGATATTAGCTTTCTTGTGGCGAAAGAAGGGCACCAACCGCCTCGGGCATCATCTCGCGTCGATTTTTCTTCCCAAAAATCATATATATTCCAAAAAAAATCTCCGTCATTTTTTATCCCGTTTGGACTCCGTTTGATATGGATATTCTGCGAAACAAAAAACATGCAACAAACAGGAACTGGCACTGGGCACTGGATCAATATGTTAGTCCCAAAAATAGTATAAAAAGTTGCCAAAAGTATATGAAAGTTGTAGAATATTGGCATGGAACAATTAAAAATTATAGATATGACAGAGACGTATCAGGTAGCTGTTTTATTTCCACTTTCAGTATCAGTAGATCCCCTTTCTTGGAAGAAAAATCTTGGGCAAGCTCATGAACTCATATGTACTGATTTTTAGGTCTAGGTTTATTTTTCTTTTCGAAACAGTCGTTGATCCAAAATAATAGCTGCAGTCTGTGAAACTTGTTTACCTCAGTACTTAACCAATTTTTTGTTGCTGGCAACTTTTGAATATCTTTAGTCATGGCGGCTTACCATGCCGGCTTATTTTTCCTTCATATACCATTAGCCCTTATTTAAGCCGCCATTACACATCTGTATTGCAATCATTAACTTGTAATTCCACCAATTAATTTGAGCCATCAAATTACTTCCTTTTTAGCCTGTCTTTTCGCCATGCCGCTAAAGACGATGACAGTTTGCAACTGGGTCCCTTCCACAGTCACTGAGGACACTCTGAAGGATTTTGTCACTGTTGGGTATTTAGCAGAGAAGATCGTCATGTCTTACTGCGCCCCTAAACCGGCCGAAGAAAAACCTCAGCCAAAGGATGGTGAAATCATCGTCTTCACTGATCATATGAACCGGGGTTTTTCACCGCCCGGCTCAAAATTCTTCACAGAGGTTCTACATTTTTTTCAAGCTTCATCCACAAGACATTGGACCAAATTCCATATCAAGCATCTGTAACTTCCAAGTTCTCTGCGAGGTTTATCTTCAAGAAGAACCTACTGTTCAACTCTTCAGAGAGTATTTCTATTTGAACCGCCAGAATGAATACACCAACGACCCCATCTTGGAACTTGGTGGGATTTCGATTCAGCGCATACGGGATGATGTCTTTCCTTTAGTAGTCATGCCAAGCCATCCCAAGGACTGGAACTAAAGTTGGTTCTATTTCAAAGACACATCACCAACTGATGAAAAACCAATGCCGAGTTATCGCGCTGAGTGTCTTGACGCTAAATATTCACTTCTTGATAAGCTTTCTGCCGCTGAACGTAAGAAACTTATCCCAACCATCAAAAGGGTTCAAGCCTTGCTAGAAAATGCCTTAGCTGGAGTTGACTTGATCCGCTGTTGGATCGCATGGCGGATCATCCCTCAGAGCCGCCGATCTGACTTGATGTACAACTATACGGGAGGAGCAGACGATCCATTACGTCATAGCTCCCTACGTCTGACTGAACAAGCCATTGTTGAAATGTCAACCACCCTCGTCAATAGAAAATATGAAGACTGCAGCAAAGTAGGATTGAATCCTTTCTGCAAACTTAACCCGACACCAGAGATAATTCGTCTTGACTCCTTTTTCTTCAGCAATTAAGTATTTGCATGAGTTTCAACCTGTTATTGTTCTACATGCTAAATCTGACTTTTGGAAGGCCAAATATGATCATGAGGCTGCCAAAAAAAGCTAGAGCCGCTGCAATAGGCGCCAAGAAGACGGCCAGAAAATCTAAGAAGAGACCAACTGCTTCTGACTTGTTCAAGTTGGATGACGTCTCTGAGTCGGAGGTAGCCCTTAACTCTCTTGGCCTCCTTTTTAACAACCTTATTGACACTGACTATTACCAGGATGACACGGGGGCTAGCCAGGCAGTAGAAGAAGAGGTAACTATTATTTCCTCCAACTCAGAACCTTTGCCAAGGCAGAAACCTTGGCGGGTAACCCGGAAAGTAAGGTTTTCACACCCCTTGGCTTATTTACATCCTCATTTTCTTTTGAAAAAGCAGCAACATGAGAGCCGCAGTCAGACCCTGACCAGTGGAGACGATGAATTACCCTACGGTTCACCAAAAACTCCTCGGAAATGCCAAAACGAGGTTCTTTTACATCTTAACTCTAATGAAGGAGTCACTTTTATGAGTCACCCAACTATAATTCCATTTTGTAGGAGATTCCTTGCTCCTCCTCTGGTGATTCTTCACGGACTCAGCTACCGGCTTTTAAGACTGTCCCCTGGTAAAAATAATTATCCTTCTTCTGCATCTTTATGTCCATGTTGTTATACTGACTCATCAAATTCTTTTGTAGTGCTCAAGCAAAACCCAAGAAGGCAAAGGTGGCAAAACTGGCTGAAGACCCGAAAGCCGCTGAACCGGCACTGCCGACTCATGCTCTGGAACAAACTGAAGCACCGGAAGACCCTGCTACCAACGTTCAATCAGATCTTCCTGAGCCGTCTATTGACCAGGCCGTGCTGAATCCATCCACTGCTGAACCGTCAAGCTCAGCTAACCCGCCGGAGACTTATGGCAATGATGTTTTAATCACTAGTAGCAGATTCGTTGAACCGGGCAATCTAACTGTGCTGGCACGACACTCCGCAAAGCAAGAAGTCATGGAGAGGCAGAAAGTGAAGTTTGATGTCTCCCACTACACCCATCTGAGTATTGGTGAAGTACTATCTTGCCATCTTAGCCAAGTCAACTCCAGCCGTGACTCAGAGATTGAAATGGTCAAACAGATGTATCAGAAATATGAGGTATGTTCTCTATTTTATATAAGTTACATACCCTGGAAGCCCCCAAGTCTGCGTAATATGATAAGAATGAATGATCCGTAGACTTGTCATAAACTTATCAGCTTTTTACCTTAAACTCCTTTCGATCCCCGGCTTACAATCAAACCGGACACTGATAGTTTCTCAATGTGCATGTGTAGTCCCCAAGGGCCGGTTTAATCAGTATGAATGAGCCGGTTCTTCTAGCCAATATGTAATAGACAAATACTTTGACTAGATATCCTTATGAGGCGGCCGAAGCTATGAATAACACATCCGGCTTACCTTAGGTGGGAAAAAACAGCAATATGCATTAGCCCCCAAGTGCCAAGTGTTATTTCTTGCAAAGCACTTGGGACTTCTGAGAAAATCCACTTCCTTTGACAAGAAAATTGTGCGGACGGACATTAGCCCCCAAGTGCCAAGTGTTATTGCTTGCAAAGCACTTGGGACTTGCTTTTATAATCCGCCATGAAACTTGACAATCTTATTCTGTATATAGGCTGCAACCGCAGAACTGGAAACCCAATTATCTGAAGCCAAGACCCGGTTGTCGGCCCAGGAAACTGAAACAAAGAAAACTGAATCCAAACTCTAGTTGAGTGTGTCTGAAGTAGAGAAACTGAAGACCAGTTTTAATGAAGAGAAAAAGGCTTGGGATGATGAGAAGGCTGCTCTAATGAGGCGTGCTAAAACGGCCGAGGCGGCTCAGAAAGAAGTTACCGCTGAACTCACCGGTTTAAAGAACCGTGTGTCTCAGATGGTTTCTGCAATCTTTGGTAAATCATTCTTATTTACTCCAAGTCTATATTTATCACCATAATGTAAGTCGCCTACTTAACCCATTGGGAAAAATTCACAGGTCCCCGGAGCAGCAATCTGAGTCAAAATAGCTTGATAAAGCTAAAGGCGGTTTACACTCTTGTGGATCAACTGTATACTGGAGCTCAACGGGCTCTTGCCATTATCTCCCCAGCTAACCAAGGACCAAACTTATTGAGTGATGTCTTGAAGAAGCTATCCATCTTGCCCGCCAGGTTTCAAGAAGTCAAGCGTTCCTATGCGAGAGCCGGAGCCATAACTGCTTTGAGCCGCTCCAAAGCCTGGGTACCGGAGCTAGACCCGGCGGACGTAGCCAGGGGGTACCCCAGCCTTAAGGAAGATGAGAGTCCCTTCGACCAAGAAGACTTAGCTACTTGTGTAAAAGAGATTCGTCCTCATGCCACCATCATTGCCGAAGAAACCAATCTTACCAAGTATCGGCCAGGTTTTGATGCAGAAAATAAAAAGATGGCGACTCCTTCGTATAAAGTGACGGATTTAATCCCGCCGGTTCGCCAGCACACTTTCACCCCTGAAATTGACCCGTCTGGTCTGATTGATGATGAGGGTGAATTCGTCGCCCTTGATGGCTTTGATTGGTCCAAGCCTAATTTCCAAACAGTGGAGGAGGATGAACCGGCAAGGGATGAGTCGTAACCATCCAATCAACCTGGTCCGGATTGATGAATCGGCTTTAGTTTATCATCTACTATGAGAGTTTAAAAACAACATTATCCTTTTGGGCTCCAAGCGCCTTGTAGTAGGCTAGCTTAAAACTTCATGTTCTACTTATGCTGTCGTGCATATTGTGCTGCGTACAACACTTTTATCCGTCATGTGAAGATATGCCTTACATCCTTTACAATATCAGTAGTGTTTGAATCTGTTCCTGCATGTAAGATATGAAAAATTGTCCTGGCGGTTTATCACCGGACGGGTCAAAACACCAAATACACAACCAAGGAAGCCAACATATCTGTATAACCAAGGCTAGACACAAGAATAACCAACAAGAAATATATCATTCCTATGATATTGAATCATATTGGTATCTTACTACAAGGTGAGTCATAATATCTTACATACGACCATTAATATTGAAGAAGAAACATAGATAAACCTGTTATGAATTTTAACTTTGAAACACAACGGCAATATCATGCATGTGCTCTTGAATTTGCACTGCCGGTTCATGTGATCCAGGCAGTACGGGTGATAACCCAATCTTTTCGAAGCCAACACTTCCATATGTATGATAATTGTCATGCACTCGCGACTTATCATCAAAAACTAAGCCGGGTTAAATTAAAACCACACTTATACTTAGATCTAGACGAAAAACTGCAGAACAAAGATTGTCTTTCAAAAACGTAAGTCACATAAAAAGAATTTGGAGGCTTCTGATTCGAATACGATCAGTAAACCAGATCAAAGGGGTTAAGCTAGCATTCGACTACGATCATGTAGCCCCCAGTGGCTTTGGCGTTGCGCCGATCAAGAGGTTACCGACAGCTATGTTCTCTTTGGTTCGAATACGACCTATGTTTGAACAGGAAGCCCCCAAATGACCTTGAGAATTTTTTAACGACTCTGATTCGAATATGATCAAAGTCGGACTCAAAAGGGGTTAAGCTATGATTCGAATACGATCAAGAGGCCCCCTAGTGAGTTTGGCATTGCGCCCATCAAGAGGGTACCGACAACTATGTTCTCTTTGTTTCGAATACGACCTATGTTTGAACAGGAAGCCCCCTAGTGATCGTATGGTTTAACGGCTAGACTCGAATACGATTATGAGCCGGACCAAAGGGTTAAGCTAGATTTGAACACAATCAGCCCCCCAATTAGTCTTTTTGAAATTATAATGATGAAGACATTTGATTATTGAGAATGAAAAGGACAAAGGTCCTGCTTTATTTCTTATCATAATATATACACCGTCAAAGTATGTACATCATGAGAGCCGGTGGCTCAAGTATAGTAAGGCCGAAGATGAGCGATATTCCACGGCCGGCGGGTCTCTTCCTCCGATTTACGTGAGTCTGTATGCTCTCGAACATCTATGAGGTAGTATGACCCATTGTTTAAGTTCCCACTGACCACAAAAGGTCCTTCCAAAGGTGGGGATAATTTGTGTGCATCAGTTTGATCTTGGATGAGCCGGAGCACCAAGTCACCTTCTTGAAAGGTTCTGGACTTACTCGGCAGCTATGATCACTACAAAAAAATATACTTCCGTGATGATACATGTTTGTCACAATAGGTCGTGTTTTCTGTGATGCATGTACATCCATGACGATTTTATGACAGAATCAAGATAGTCATACCTGTGCTGTCGTAGAAGTGTTCCATGACATTACCAAAATTATTATCACGGAAGTGTCCACTTCCATGACAATAAATCACGCATCACAGAAGTGCTTTCATCAAGGGTGACCGACACGGGGCATCCATCGTAACGGAACGCCGTTAAGCTATCGGGTTGGGTTTTGGATCCGATAACCCATTAACAGCCCCGACCAACGTGGATTTTCCACGTGTAAAATCATCATTGGCAGGAGGAGACACGTGTCAGGTCCGCGTTGGCATAGGTGTCACTCATCCAATGGGCGAGACGCGCCTATGATATGTTGACACGTGGACCGGCCCATCAAGTTTAAATGGGCCGGCCCAACTGAAGGCCCACAAGATTTTGTTGTAACGCCTGGAGACCGATGTGCCAGGTGTCGTTCAGTTATTCGCTGTTGTTGTATTGTCATTCGCTTGCGTGTTGCATCTTATCATGTCATCATGTGCATTGCATCATCATGTTTTTAAAACTTGCATTCGTCCGGGTTCTCCGAGTTCTCTCCGTTGTCCGTTCTGAGCCCAGACACACTTACACGCGCCCGCGGCATGTCCGAAATATTATTTTATAAGTGGCCAGAAAATGTTCTCGGAATGGGATGAGATTTGACGTGTGGTCTTATTATAGTGTAGACAGACCGCCTGTCAAGTTTCATCGCAATCGGAGTTCGTTTGACGCCCCAACGGATAAATATAGCGGCAATAGTAGTCGGTCAAAACGTCGGACGTTTTTGGTCTCCGGAAACAGACGCCGGGTCTCTCTCTTCTCTTATCTCAGCTCGAGACCGTCTACACAGCCCACTACTCACTGCCAGGCCTTACCTAACCTCTCTTGTCAGCCCGCGACCCTCCTCGCGCGCGCCCGAAAGCTGTCCCAGACCCGACTCGGACAGTCGTTACCGCTGTGTCCGGATCATCCCCAAACGTCTACAAAACGTCACCATTTTCTTATTTGGACTTCCTACCTATTTTATTCGCGATCGTCCGATTGCGATCGGAGGGTCCTAGTAGCCCCTAACCAAAAATCCAGTGCTCTATATATAGACCAATCCCCTAGGCAGCAACCCTAAATTCTAGCCCTCTTGTCCCATCGCGCCGCCACCTACCTTTCTTCCTCGGGTTCTTCCCTGATCCAGATCCACCTCGTTTCCTGCAGCCTCCTCCCTCCTCGGATCAGCCGCCGCCACCCATCAAATCCGTGCATCCGCAGCGCCACCCACCTCCCTCGTTTTCCTCACTGGACCAATCCCGCAGCCTCCTCCCGATTCACCAGTAAGCCACCACCATAATCTCAAATCCATCGATCCACCCAACCAGGCATCTTGCTCCTCCTGTGCACCCCGCCTTCGCCCGCCGTGCCTCGTCGGACCGGCCTTGCCGGAGACCAGCGCAGCTCACGCCTCCAGCCATCCCCGTCGAGCCATCGGCGTCCTCCAGCAGAGCCGCTCCCGAATCCGCAACTTCCTTCATTCCCTGCACCGCCGCGTCGCCGGAGCAGGAGCTCCATCCGCCTCCGCGCCCTGCATTGGCTGAAGCTGCCCCGCGCCTCGCCTCCTTTGTCTGCTTCCTCTGCATCGAGCGAGGCCAAACAACCGCGCCCCCGTTGACTTCTCGTCGTGAGGCTCCAGTCCACCTCGTCCGCACCGGCCCAGATGCGAGGCCCAGCCGGCCTCCTCCCCGCCCTGGCCTCCCAGGCCCAGCGTGCCGTCCCCACCTTCGGTCCAAATCCGCACCGCGCCAGCCCAGCCGGCCTCGCCTAGGCCTCCTTCCTCCTCTGCTGGGCCAGGCCCAAGGGTGAGCCGACCCCAGCGCCCCCTCCTCTATTTTCTTCCTCGCTGTTGGGCTTACCTCAGATTCGGCCCGATGCATGTTTTTTTCCTCTGTTGCGAATTTAGTAATTATCCAGAGATTGCCAGTTTTACAGATTAGACCCTCATGTTCATGCATTTAATAACTCATGAACCGTGCATCGGATTAAAATGATTTATATATGAAACTTGCTCAGAATTTTGTGTAGATTAATAATATCCAACTTTCAGCTATGTTTAAAATAATTAAAATGTTGTTTGCATTAATTTGCTCCTATGCCATGCTAAAATGATTTAATTCATAACTAATTAACCGTAACTCCGAATTTAATAAACTTTATATGTAAATGGGGTAGAATTTTGCCTAGTTTAACATGTTGGCCTTATTTTGCATGTTTAACAACTCTAAAATTGTGTTTAGGGCAGAACAGTACCAAATCTATAACATGCTCATGGGGAGTTTCCGGAATTGTTGTTCGTTGTTTCCGGCCTCATTTAAATTTGCCTAGATAGGTAGTTTTCATTTGTTTCACCCCTTGCCATGTTAATCAACATTTAATATTGTTGGGTACATAAACGAGATCGAACTAAATAATTGATGTGGTGTTTTGTCTATATGGTGGTTGTTTACCATGATTGTTTGCTTCTTTCCGGTGTTGCTTCTTCGGGTTGGTTCCGGTAACGTCGTGTTGTGAGGATCCGTTCGTCTACGTCCGTTTATCTTCTTTATGGACTCGTTCTTCTTCCTTGCGGGATTTCAGGCAAGATGATCATACCCTTGAAATCACTACTATCTTTGGTATGCTAGTTTGCTCGCTCTTGCTATGCCAATGCTACGATGCCTACCATTTGCTTGTCAGCCTCCCAAGTTGCCATGCCAAACCTCTAACCCACCATGTCCTAGCAAACCATTGATTGGCTATGTTACCGCTTTGCTCAGCCCCTCTTATAGCATTGCTAGTTGCAGGTGAAGATTGGAGGCCGTTCCTTGTTGGAACATTTACTTACTTGTTGGGATATCACTATATATCTTATTTAATTAATGCATCTATATACTTGGTAAAGGGTGGAAGGCTCGGCCTTATGCCTGGTGTTTTGTTCCACTCTTGCCGCCCTAGTTTCCGTCATATCGGTGTTATGTTCCCGGATTTTGCGTCCCTTACGCGGTTGGGCTATAATGGGAACCCCTTGACAGTTCGCCTTAAGTAAAGCTTTTCCAGCAATGCCCAACATTGGTTTTACCATTTGCCACCCAGCCTTTTTTTCCTTGGGAGTCGCGCATCCCGAGGGTCATCTTATTTTAACCCCCCCGCGGGCCAGTGCTTGTCTAAGTGTTGGTCCGAACTGAGTAGACTGCGGGGCCACCTCGGGGAAACTTGAGGGCTGGTTTTACTCGTAGGATGTCTCATCCGGTGTTGCCCTGAGAACGAGATATGTGCAGCTCCCATCAGGATGTCGGCACATCGGGGGGTGTTGCTGGTTTAGTTTTACCCTGTCGAAATGTCTTGTTGTACTGGGATACTGAGTCTGATCGGAACGTCTCGGGTGGAGGTCTATTCCTTCGTTGACTGTGAGAGCTTGTGATGGGCTAAGTTGGGACACCCTGCAGGGATTTGAACTTTCGAAAGCCGTGCCCGCGGTTATGGGCAGATGGGAATTTGTTAACGTCCGGTTGTAGAAAACATGAACTTGACCTTAATTAAAATGAATCAATCGCGTGGGAAACCGTGATGGTCTCTTTCCGGCGGTGTCCGGGAAGTGAACACGGTTGTTGGAGTTATGCTTGATGTAGGTAGTCTAGGATCACTTCTTGATCATACTTTTATCGACCATGCTTTGCCTTCTCTTCTCGCTCTCATTTGCGTATGTTAGCCACCATATATGCTAGTCGCTTGCTGCAGCTCCACCTCATACCTTTACCTTACCCATATGCTTAAATAGTCTTGATCGCGAGGGTGCGAGATTGCTGAGTCCCTGTGGCTCACAGATACTTCCAAAACCAGCTTGCAGGTGCCGATGAGTCTGTGCAGATGACGCAACCAAGCTCAGGAGGAGCTCGATGAAGATCTTGTCCTTTGTGATTATTTCGTTTTAGTTGATCAGTAGTGGAGCCTAGTTGGGGTCGATCGGGGACCTTTGTCGCATTTGGGGTTCTTCTTTTATTTTGGTTCCGTAGTCGGACCATGAGTGTATTTGATTGATGTAATGTTTATTCATGTAATTGTGTCAAGTGGCGATTGTAAGCCAACTATGTATCTCTTTCCCTTATGTATTACCTGGGTTGTGTGAAGATTACCTCACTTGCGACATATGCCTTCAATGCGATTATGTCTCTAAGTCGTGCCTCGACACGTGGGAGATATAGTCGCATCGAGGGTGTTACAAGTTGGTATCAGAGCCTTCCCCGACCTTAGGAGCCCCATTGCTTGATCGTTATTAGTGGCCCAGTTGGGGTCGATCGGGGACCTTTGTCGCATTTGGGGTTCTTCTTTCATTTTGGCTCCGTAGTCGGGCCTTGATTGTATCTAATTGATGTAATGTTTTATTCATGTAATTGGGTGAAGTGGCGATTGTAAGCCAACTATGTATCTCTTTCCCTTATTATATTACATGGGTTGTGTGAAGATTACCTCACTTGCGACATATGCCTTCAATGCGATTATGCCTCTAAGTCGTGCCTCGACACGTGGGAGATATAGTCGCATCGAGGGTGTTACAAGTTGGTATTAGCGGCTGAGTTGTGTCTAGAAAAAATGTTTTGAGTCATTTAGGAATTATATATCGGAGAGTTTAGGAATTCTTTTTACTTCCCAGTCTCCTCATCGCTCTGGTAAGGCATCCTGACGTAGAGTTTTGACTCTTCTCTTCTGAAATTTCACTAAAAAATTTTTTAGGATCACGCGGGTATCTTGGAATCGTTCCGATGGTTTTATGATGAGAACATTGTCTTGGTGCCTCCTGTCAGGGGTTTTGTGGAAGTGTCCCGGGGAGTTGAGCTCTGAGGTGTTGTCGTCATAATTTTATCGTTGCAGTTCTGGAATACCTGAGTTTAGTACGCCGACATCGAAAATCTCTTTTATGCAGTTCGTTGGTGAGATAACCTCGACGCCACCTAGTACTGGGGCGGGAGTTTGGGAGTATCGCCATAACTTGTATAACGGATGCTTTTCGAAGGTTGAGGTAGATGATTTCCGAAGGTTTCTTGGTTATGTGTTGAAGGATGGATACAGCTGGATGTAGGATTTGCTAGATTTGGGTGAGATATTATGCTTCCCCTGTATCCCCAACACCTGATTGCATAACCGGAAAGGTTCGGGAGTTTCATAGGTGGGAATTCAAGTAGCTCTTAGGATATCTTTCCGACAGATGTATGATATGAAATTGGGGTTCGACGTCTAGTGGTCCGCCTATTCACGGTCGATTTTACAGTGGTCTCGTTGTGTCTTAAAGAGTCCTTGGCTATGCCGACTCGGGGACGCTTCGTATGTCATGTGCACTGCCTTGTACATGATGGTGCTGTACGATCGAGCCCGTGTAGGCCCACCACGAAAACTTCGGACGAAATCTCTATCATATGTTTGTTCCGGCTTATTCTGCGAGCCAATCCTTTGTTTGTTTTGAGTTGTGCTATTAAAGTTGCTTCAAAGTCAAATGTTGATTCCATACCTTTTTCCAAATGGTGTTCTCATACTCCGATGTGAATACTAATCCTTCTTGACCATCAAGATTGTCTTGTCAATCATTTTGACTGGTGTGTTTCTTTTCAAGAGGATCCAATCATTTCAACTACCGCAAGATCATTTATCACTTCTTCTCAACGGTGTTTGTTTCATCCGTCTGCAAGTTGCCTTTGTTTTTTCCCACCCTCCCTCCCTTTGTTTTCTCCAAGGATTAAGATCTCTTAATCGAGTATCCTTCTTATTGATGTGAAGTCTCTCCATTCCCTTTTTTCGTCAATATTCTTATCCGGTGATTCTCATGAAGATTCTAACGGAGTCTCAAGTTCTTCATTCTTTTTCTTCTCCGGTGTTGTCAATTCAAGCTTTCGGTGTTGATCATATTCTTTTCCGTATTTCATTGCATTCTCTTACCGGTGCACCTCTTAATAATTAATTTCTCACTATTCATTTGTTCCGGAGTGCTCAAGATATCTCAATGGGCTCGTCTTGTCATTCAAGATCCGTTCAACCTTTTTCGAGAAATGTTATATCATTCAAGCCTTTTAATTCAACCGGTGCAACCTCCTTTTTAAATCGTTCTACGGTGTTTCTTTTGAGTGGGCCCTAACCCACAGGTCTTTTCCCAGGATCTTACCTGACTCTTCTTATTTTCCTAGAGCTATCCTAAATTCATTTTAAATTTGACGTAAGAATGATTTATCATCAGTCAAATGCTTTTCTCCAAGATGTATCGAATTATTTTCATCGTTGGTTCAACCTCTTCGTTTTGATTCTTCCGGAGTGCCTAAACGATTCTTGATGGTGTTTCTCATCGTCATTCTCATATTTTGAAGACCGAAGAAGGTTTGTTCCTCCATATATTGCTCCATTCTCTTCAAGATTCATGATTCCACCTTGTTGCCATCCTCTCATAATTATATTCGATTGTGAGAATTCTTTTCACCCATCCGGAGCATTTCAAGGGTATTTTCAGTTTGATTATCCGGAGTCCATCATTTCAGAAGACTTGTTCATTCTCAGCTTTCAGCTCTCGTTCCCCAAATCTCACCGGTGCATCATTCAATATTCTCTAATCAGCTCATGATCTTTTGTTCTCGTGGATCTAATTTCCA